>NW_026596088.1:11832300-11858060 GCF_907164565.1 Psammomys obesus | reverse complement strand
TGTGTGTGTGTGTGTGTGTGTGTGTGTGTGTGTGTGTGTGTGTGTGTCATTGCCAATCACAGCAAGAGGGATCGGAGCCTGTCCAGCTCTGCCAAGTAGATGCTCTGTATATACGATGCAACACAAAACAAATACCATTAAAACATGCATATTCCACATATATACTATTCCCAACATACCAAACATACAGCACACATACCACACACCACACCCCCATGTACCATACCACATATGCAACATACACCAGCCATACACCCACCCCATACATGAACATACATCATGCAAACACACATGTTAACTTATCACATACTATACATACAACATAGACATACCATATACACATATACCATGCATACCGTACACATCACACATGCCATATACACTACACATCAAATACACACATACATAGTAGACATCACCATGATAAACGTACGCCGTACATACAAATACACACGCTACATGTATACATATGTACCACGTCACACATACTACGCATAATGTACACTGTATGCCCCACACACCATGCACACATACTGCTCACCACGTGCCACATACACTCATGTGCCACACGCACCGCACACACCACAAATCAGCTATCTACACCATGTGCTCACAGAACACATGACACGTAACACAAACACCTCTACGACATTTGTCACACATGTTCATACAAACACATGAACCACACTTGTTGCACCCACACAACACATATAAACTACATTCTATATGTACCACACACACCACACAAGCCACAGGCCACATGAAATACATGATAAACTCTGACGTACGACATAAACACACACGCTACACAGACCCCGTACATTAAATACTGCACACACTTGGCGCTGAGTTCCATGGTGGGCACACCTTGGGGAGGTGAGGCGTCAGATCTGACTTGAGTCCTCTTTTTCCTGACCAAGCCCGGTGGGGCTTGCTCGTGGGCAGCCCCGGGAAGTCATGGTGCCGTTTGAGGCTGTGGGCCAGCAACAACGCAGAGACCGCATCTGGGAGACTTTCAGCCAGGCAACTTTAAAACAGGATATTGTCTACTTTCTGTGGCACTCGATCATATTGAACAACAGAACGACGTTGATTGGTTTTGATTTTATCCCTTTAGAAAGTTGTGGATACTTAGATGGAATTTTAGCAGCCAGACTCCATGCACCACCTTCCTTTACTCCTGCCCACTGCCCTTCCCAGAGATTATCACCTAGACACAGCTGATCCTTCCTCAGCTTGTTACTTGCACAAACACACACACATAAAAGCGTCAGGGCAGCCTTCTTCTGGAAGAGATGCACGCATTTTTGCTCTTTAAATATGTTACCTGACCAGCCAATAAATCTCTGCTGGGACTCAGTCAGTCCCCTGCCATCTAGCTTCCACAGCCTGGGGACAGTGCTGAGGAAGCCACTGAGTTGCCCTGAAGGCTACTGTATGAGAATGAGAATCTGCTTACAGCGAACGAGTGAAGAAAGTCTTCTCTCAGCGGAAGACACCTCAGCTGAGGCCTCAGACACGTGTCAGAGGAAAAGCACTCAGCACAGAGGGGCCAGGTCTGTGGTGGACCGGGGTAATGAACTTGGGTCTTCTCTGAAGAGTAAGAGGTTTAAGGAAGGACGGAGGTGTTACCTACACACTGATACCCATCTCCAAGATGTCCACATTCTGGTCCCCAGAACCTTTAAAGGTGTTACGTTTTGTGAGAGCAAATTAAGGCTGCTAAGCAACTAACCTGAAGACCAGAGACCACCCTGAGCGTATGGAAAGAATCCAATGTAGGCCTAAAGATCCTTACAAAAGGCGAATGAAGGACTTGCGGGGATGGCTCAGTGGCTAAAGTGCTTGCTGCACAAGCATGAGGATCAGAGTTCAAATCTCTAGCACCCACATAAAATCCAAGCATGGTGGTACTCATCTGTAATCCCTGTGGCTTGCTGGCCAGACAATCTAGTCCAACCTGCCACTGCCAGATTCAATGAAAAGACCCTGTCTCAAAAAGCAAGCTGGAGAGCAATTGAAGAAGACACTGTTCTTGACCTCAGGCCCCTATATGCACACCAAACACATTTGTTCAGAAGCCCGTGCGCACGCGTGCACACACACACACACACACACACACACACACACTCCTATACCTTATACACATACACAACAGACAGGTAAGGAATGAGTGGGGAAAGGATGGCAGGGAAGGGTAGTCAGAGTGATGTAGTGTAGGACTAGGCCTGCCATCACTGGCTTTGAGAAGGAATGCAGAAGCTTCTAGAACCTGAAAGCGGCAAGGGACTAGCTTAATGATAGAGTATCCAGGAAACAGTGAAACCCTGCTGACACCCAAGTTTCGCCCTTGGACTATTGTCAGACTTCAGAACTACAGAATTATGAGACTCAGAATTGATGCTGGCACAAGCCGCTACATTTTTATAGAGGTAAACAGGAAGCTAACTCAGAGACTTGAGAAATTCTGAGGCATAGACCAATGAGGTGAAAAGATCATAAGAAAAGAGGAAGCAAGAGAGGCTGTGGAGATGGGGATCAGTAGGCTGCTGGTCTCCAGGGACAGGAGAGATTCCTGAATGGCAGCGGGATAGGAAGATAGACAGGTGCATACTTTGCAAGCCCCACAGGACCCGGACTTTCTGCTTCTCATTGCCATGTCCCCAGCATCTGCCAGAATGCCAGGAACACAGCACATGCTCAGTAACTGCTTCTTGAATGAATTTGGTAGTTAAATAAGAGACTCAGAGAAGCACCAGTTTCAGAACAAAGACATGAATTCAAAACTTGGTACCACCTCTTCCAAATCTCTAAGGATTGCCTCACCCCATCAGATGTGCCCTCAGACAGAACACCCTGCTGGGCAGGAAGAGATGAGGTGCTTCAGAGGAGCCCCGAGCTGCACCAGCTCCTTGGGAGGGAAGGCTGAACTCATAGTGTGGCCAGCCATCCTCCCAGCTAGAGGTAGCTTGGTGCTGACATTACCCACTAATAGGAGGTCCTTAGCACCTGGGATGGAGCCGGACGCTCCACTTAATTCAGGGGAAAGCTACTCTCTGGGAAACAGGTGCCAATTTGTAGCAATCACAATGAGAAACATCCTCTCTCTGCCTGATGTAAGCCAACAAGGTAATAGGGCATTGTGCAGTGGGAAGAGATCAAAAGGATTTTCCCCTAAGCCCATGGTGCGCACTTAATACATCTTTTGCTCTCTCTCTCGCTCCCTCCCTCCATTATGGCCTGTGGACATACTATTTATGGTACCTGCATTAGCACAGCCACAAAACCACTTCAGAAAGAAAGTGAATTAGAAATGAATTTGAGATATACACAGAGGCTCTTACCACCACCACTCTATCCCGGCCAATAGCACCCTCCTGCCCTGTGAAGCTATAACTCCCAGCACCAGTGGCATCCATCCAAAGACTGTGAACATAATGGCTACAGCCCAGGAGTTTGGTATGGGGGGAATGGACCTGAGGACACACCGTGGTAGTGTCAGCTGATCAGAGCAGGAAGCACCAGTATGGGAAGAGAGGTTGAAACATGTACTTCCAAAAACGGAACAACAAGGTCCATTTGGACAAAGTCCTGTGTGTGAACCATCACAGCCCTGTAGGGTCTCCAGTCAGGACCAGAGGCCCAGCCTTTCCTGGGGCCTTTCCACTTCTAACTGTGGCAGCCTCACACTTGACAAGGAGTCTCACCAGCCTACAGAAAGGCTAGGACAATGGTTGGTTGAAGGCCAGCCCAGCTTCCTACTTCCTCCGCTTTTCTTCTTGGCTCTGTCCCATAATGCACCACTCTCCCTGACACACAGATACACTCCAGATGTAAGACTGCATGAGGATAGGAAGGCAAGGATGGGAGTTTACCATTTCCTGAACGGAACCTCAGGTCTGTGTCTTTTTTTCTTCTCTCTCTCTCTCTCTCTCTCTCTCTCTCTCTCTCTCTCTGTGTGTGTGTGTGTGTGTGTGTGTGTGTGTGTGTGTTCCCTTCTTTCTTTCTTTTTTTGTGGGGGGGCAGGGTTCAAGACATGGTTTTTCCTCATAGCCCTGGCTGTCCTGGACTCGCTGTGTAGACCAGGCTGCTGGCCTCAAACTCACAGAGATCCTCCTGCCTCCACCTCCCCAAGTGCTGGGACTACTCGCGTGTGCCACTGCACCCAGATGCCTAAGTCCTTCTTTACACAAAAAAAATCTGTGAATGAGGAGACTTACCTAGAGTCCCTAGAACTGGGACGAGGGCCTGGCTTTGCTGGCCCACAGCCAATGCTTTTGTCCTCATTTGAGGAATTTAAACTCTGATGACTAAAACTGGAAAGAAACTAGGACTTCAGGGAAATCCCAGGCTCTGGTCTTAATTAAATTGGAGATATGAGGGAAGTAGGAGTCTATTCTAGCTCTATTTAAGTTGTTCTATTTGGGAGATGTACCCCAAAAGTTTCAAAGTCAACAACCAGGCAATGAGGGGAGAAATCAGGGCACCTGGTACACATGGCTGCAGCCCTCACTGTCTCACTGGTGTGACAGACTCCAAAAGGCCTTGGATGACTGACTCCCAAGACCCACCCTGTGCAGTTCCTTCCCTTGAGAGCCAGCTGGCCCCAGAAACTGACCTCCACATATGAAGTATGACAGAAGGTTCCAGAGATTCTGCTTCTGTCTTGAGCAATCACTCATGAGTTCACACTGGTTCTGGCCCTGTGAGATCTGCCACAGCCACAGAGTGAACTCACCCTCCTGACAAGCACCCAGGGACCTCAGCCCCATAGCTAGAGAGACCCCATAGGGCCTGTTTGACAGTAAGTGCTGGGGCAGAGTAGCATGTCCTGTTACAGAACATAGCACGTGCAGGACACTTTCTGAAAAAGAGTATTTCATGGAAAGGTCCGAGCTGAGGAAGCAGGGATTGCCACAGGAATGACACATTACAGTCACAGAAGACCCAGATGTCACTCCCGCCAGGGTTCTGCTCTATGGTCTTGGGCAAGCTCCTGACATACTCCTTCCCTGTCCCCCCAGTGTTCTGCTGGCAGGGGTGGGTGTGTCCCTGCTATGTCTTTCGTGTGCCTCAAGACTGGGAAGGGAAAGCTAGCTGCAGGAGGTGACAGCTAAGGTCATGAGAAAGGAGATAAACTCTCTTCTGCTCTTCTCTCCAGATGTGACCCCCACGACACAAAGGCTTGGCCTCAGACATCAGCGGCTCTGTGATCTCAGGAGCCTGGGAGATCTCCAGAGCCTGTAGAGGAAGACTAAAAGAAACACAGGGATTTCTTGATGCTGCCTGCTGCCCCATGCCCAACACATGCCTGCTCAGTGTGGATCCCACTTTCTGTCCCAGGGAATTCTAACTAACCTGTAGTCCTCTGTTCCTACCTAGCACTTACTGAAGACTCTTAGCTCAGCCCCTGGCCCCAAGTAGAAGACCTCTCAGGGCCTTGGTGCTAAGGGGAGATGTTAGAGGCAAACACCATACTCTTTCCCCATGAGCAGCATAGACCCCTAAAGAGGGACGAGTTTCTATCCCAGGACTTCCCTTCGGTGCCCATGAGGGGGATGGGTGACCTTCCCTCCACACCAGGCTGGCATGGTCCCCAAGGTCTCACTTCCCTCCCTAGAGTAGTAGGAAGGCCTGGGAAAATCTAGCAGCCTCACAGCTTCTGGGACAAAAACAATCCCAAATAAGGGTCCATTTCTGAAACATTCCTGTAGTCTGAAGGGAATGCCAGGCCAGGCCAGGCTCCCATTGCTGCCAGCCCCTCAGCAGGGTCAGGCTGGGCTTGCAGAATCCACTCTGGGAAGAGCTAGCCTATATTGGTGCTCTCTGCAGCCCAGGTAACAGGACCATTGGGAACCAACTCTACCCTCCCATGCAGCATCGGGGGGCCAGGACTTGCCAGGTGCTCTTACAGCCATAGTGGGGAAAGTTAGAAGATTCTCCAATTGCTCCCAAAGGCTTCTGGAGCTTTCTAGGCTCTGGCCAACCTTCTCTCCCTCTAGAACAGCAGTTCTCACCTGTTGGTCATGACCCTTTTGGGGTCACATATCAGGTATTCTGCTTATCAGATATTTATGTAACAGTAGCAACATTACAGTCATGAAGTAGCAACAAAATCATTGTATGGTTGGGGGTCCCCACAACATGAGGAACTTTACTAAAGGGTCACAGCATTAGGAAGGTTGAGAACCACTGCCTTAGAAGCTGTCCAAGCCTCTAAACTCAGGACTTCTCAGCTATTTTATATTGCTATCAGAGCTGGTTAGTACTTGAGGGAGGGCCAGGGGAGGGGGCTGTTGTGGCCACTGTAGAATGTCTGTGAGCATCCCTGGTTTCTACCCACTAGATGTCAGTAGCATGCCCCCACCCTGACAATTGTACCAGCAGAAAATATCTCCGGGCCTTCCAGAAAGCAGCCCCCGTGGAGATCTACCGTTGTAAATGGATGGAGGGACTTTCTGCTGGCTTCTGCCCAAACGCCCTGGCTGCAGAGTTTAGCAAGCAGCAGGCAGGAAGGAGCAGAGGGGACGGAAACCATCTGTTCCCATGGCTGCATTTCTCCACCATGCTTCTCTCCTTCTCAGTAGACACACCGGGCCCAGAGCTGGAGACTGATCCAATGACCCTTACTTGTAAGGGTGGCACAAACATTTGCATTGCTTATGAAGTGCCAGAGGTCAGGTGGCTCTCCCAAGATCACACAGCTAAGTAGAATCGGGCTGGGACTGTCCTCAAGCCTGTAGACCTACCTCCAAACCATGCACATTGCCAGGAGGACATACAACCATTCCATGCTGACCTCTGACAACTCTCACCATCTTCAGGGTCCAAGAACACAGGCCATTTCCCTCACAGTCACACTTCCCAGGGCACCACTGTCCACTCACCCTATCTTTCCGACCTCTGCCACATTTCTTGGGCTTCCCTGATTGACTGTGTCTTCTAGTTGCTCAGTTGTCCTGGTGTCTGGTAATCGATTTGCATATCATATCGATCTCAAGGGCTGTGTAATGTTTGATTTGTGGCACTTTGCATAATTTTTTGATTAAGTTACTTATTTAACCTATTGACCTTTTTTTCTTAATTAGAATACCTGGGTATGGCAAATGTTGAGTAGTAATTAAGTTGTATATTTCCATGAGTGAAATTCACATCCTCCCTACCTCCCTACTTCTTCAGGTTCTGCCTTTCTCTGGAGGGGGTTGTATTGAGCCAACTGGCTCTCCACCTACCCAAGAGCTATAAGCAGGACACACAGGGGCTAGGCCCTCTCTATCCTCTGCTGTCCAGAAGTTTGGAAATGAACCAAGGCAGGAAACAATGTTGGCTCAAGTACGTATTCACAGCTGAGTGGACATACTGAGACTAGTATGAGTCAGAGGTCTGGACATTGTATCAATTAGCTCTGTGGATAACAAATAACCTAAATGTGGTTGTCTAAAATATCTGTTCATTGTAATAATATTCATTCCTCGTTTTGGGTAGTCTAGATAGTTCTGACACTCTGGCATGCTGTAGGCTGAGTTCAGTCTCTTGTGATCAGTTGGTACTGACCATCCCCTAGGGATGAGTCTGATCTAGTCTGTTTTCAACCAGGACCACCATAGTTATCTCTTCTGTATCTCATAATCCTCAGCATGCTTATTTTCTACAAGATATCTATGTTCTCATGAGGCTAGGAAAAAGAATAAGTGACCAATGACCAAAGAGTATCACCTGGTGCATGAAGATCTATGAAGGTTCTGTGGCCATCACATTTACTCCCATCCTAATGGCCAAAGCAAGTTGGCTCAAGTCAAGGGTGTGTTCCATGACAGAAAGAGTTAAAAGAGTTGGTTCCCAGAAGACCTTCTTCTACATCACAGGAAGAGATGCACAACTTAATGATGGAAGTCTTCATGCGTGTGTGAAACCAAGGTGGACTTCCTCTGCCTGAGGCATCTACCCCTGAGGGCTCATTTCAAAGTTGAAAACTGTATGCCATGAACTTGGGGCTCAGGGGCGTGAGAACTCTAGTGTGCAGTCTCCCTGATGCCTCTTGCTAGATACCTACTTCTTGGAGGACTTGGATAAACACCTCTTATAATATGCCTATCTTCTAGCCACACTGAGAAGATGAGAAAGGCTGTCACTACTCATCTAGTTTCTCCCACCAGGAGGCCCTGTGTTTTCCTTCAGTCAAATTAGGGAAAGATAGTTTTCAGCTCTCAGAACTATGCAGCTTGGGTGCAGACTCCCTCTACTCCCAGTTCATCAGACCTTTCTAAAATGAGAAAAGTGAGCACCACTGAGGGCTCCAGACCCATTGGTCACAGACACCCTCATCCTCTCCCTTTTGTGTCAGATTGCCAGGTTAGGTCAAAGTCTACCTCTGCTCCACCACAGAGGGCTTGAATGAACATGTTGGTCCCTTTTGACTTTCCACAATAGGAGGTCAGTGTTCAACTCTATCTGCTCTGAGAGAGCTCAGCAAAAGGAATCATCTATGAAGCAAAAAGCCTTTATCAAACATTGAATCTGCTTGTACATTGGTCTTAAGATTCCCAAATCCCTAAAACTATGGGCAGATTTTGTTTTTGTTGTTCATATAATTCTCAGTCTAGTGAGTTTTGTTGCAGTAGGCAGAATGGACTAAGATGGGATGGTTACCAATAATGTTGTTATAGTTGTATAGAAGCCTATATGTTTTCATTCTCTGAGCAAATCTGTAAAAGCAGATTGTCAAGGTTGTGTGATAGACATGTTGAAGAAACTGTTGATCTGAGCTGGGTTTAATGAGGTTTTTTTATTTTTGTTTATAAGAATGTGTGTGTGTGTGTGTGTGTGTGCGCGCGCGCGCGCGCGCGCACATGCGCACACGCACATGATTGCAGTATCTACTGAGGCCAAAAGAGGACAACATGTAAACTGGAGCTTGAGTTACAGGCACGGATTTGGGGAACCAAACTGCAGTCCTGTAAAAGAGCAGAAAGTGCTCTTAGCCACTGAGGCAGCTATCCAATCACAAGCTGAGCTGATCTTTTTAAGTGGTAGCACAAACATAATATGAGAATTCTAGTTGTCCCATATTCTTGCCAATGTGTTGTATAATCAGCCTTTTTAAATTTTAGCCACTCTAGTAGTAGTTTAGAAGTGACTCATTAGTTACTCTATCTTTCTCCTGTAACTACTGAGTTTATATATATGCTTATCTGCCATCCATTTTCCTTCTTTTAAACAGAAAATTTGATTATTTAATTAGAAAATATTTTCCACCCTCTCTTGCAGCTGTGGACATAGTTTTTTTTTTTAATTAAGTGTTCACTTTTTATTTTCATTTAATTATTTTAAAGATTGCTTGCCCTCAACTTGTGTGCTGCGTCTGTCAGCTTTCTCTGCTGTGTAAGATGACTCTCAAATACAGATGCAAATAAGTCTAGGTCCCCATTTCTTGTTCATAATTCTATAGGTTTCTGACCAGCTGATCTATTCCAGGCCAGAGTAGAATCCAGGTTAGTTCCACATTCTTCATTCTGGCCCCCAGCTCTGCATGTGACGGCTACCTCATATAAGTCACACTCATGTTATTTCTTACAGCTTTGATGGGGTAGCGAGGCCGGAAGGTTGAGTCATCAAATGCAGCTAGATCTGCTGAGCAATGTATTTACCAGTGCATTCTTCCCTTCCTACCAGGTGACTATGAGTGTGTCTGGACTCCACACTTGACCCTGAAGCTGATAGTGAAACAAGTAGAAGGCTCTAAATCCCTGATAGTATGTGTAGAATATGACTGTTGCCTACCCTTACCTGAGGCTCACTGCATGAAAACAAAGTACTTTCCTTCTTATTCGTAACATCTTTGACCCACTACATGCAGTATATGTTTCATGCATGTGCACACATACATGTCCATGCCAGATGTCGAGGCCAGAGAATAGATGGCATGTGTCTTCCTCTACCAATCTCTACCATATTCCTTTGAGATGAGGTCTTTCACCGAACCTGGAGCTAGTTTTGCAGCCAGCAAGCCCAGCTGTTCTTTCCTTGTCCAGCAATATTGTTGCTGTTGTAGGTAGCCATGGCCATGTGGGCCTTTTCCCTGGGTCCTGGGATTTCAGACTCAGGCAGTTCACCCCACCGAGCCTTCTCTCTAGCTCCCTTGAATGTATCTTATTTCGGCAGCCCAGACTTCAATCCGTGTTCTGGATTTTTCTTTCCAAGCACATGGTAAATTCTTGTTTTGCTTTGCTTTCGTCTCTTCTCAGGTAGGTGAAGGGGAAACTTCACATAGCCTACAAGCATTCTTTCATGTCTGTCAATCCAGACAGGAAGACACAGAGATCAAAACGTAGATGTCACCATCTCACAATTCTGCCCATGGCATGGGCTTCCATCCTGATATTCCAAGCATCCCAGAACCAGTCTTGTCCAGGTGAGACTGTCTCCTTCTGAGCAGTCTCCTCTCAAACAGGAGCTCCTCATACTGGGGGCCGGTTTAGCACAGCCAGGTGTCAGCCCTGGTAGGGCCTCATGCAGCCTTGTGGCTCCACTTCACAGACACTAAATGACAGGCTGGGCATCCCCTGAAGCTCTGTGATCATTAGCACACTAGGAGGTAAGTGTAGGCAACTGGGGAGAATTTACCCTGCAGCAACAGTCTTCTCCAGCTGAGGCCAAACACACCCCAGGAGGTAGCAAGTGCAGAGGGGTTCCTTCTGACCTCCATTTCCACTCCCACCCACTTGTCTTACAGCTCTTGCCCATTCTCAGTGCTTCTTTAGCAGCTTTGGCTGACAGGCTCTTCTCAGGGTAATTTCCTGGGAGCCTGCATTGGCCCGACTTCACCTGGTACCTCTTCTGCCTGGACACACTGCACCAATCACTTTAGCCTCCATCGCCTACTATCTATTCTTGTCCGCCTGTCATATCCAAGCCGTCTTCTTGACTTGGCAAACTGCCACCGTGTCTCCAAGTCCTGATCAAATGTGTTTTTTTCTTGAGGTCTTCCAAACACTACCTCCTGGCTTCACTGAAGGAGCTATCCCTCAGTCTCTCTGTTTTCAATGGCAGCTAAATGTCTGTTTCTCCCATGTACCAGGCCCCGAGGACAAGGTCAGGGCCATCCAAACATATGGCATTTAGTGGTAACATGAGCCATGGACATCAACATTACACACACACACACTGCAGTAGGACCATCGACCCAGACAAGGACCCTAGCGGCAGCGTAGACCATGAACATCAACATGACCTCATACCTGAAGATTGGGGCTCAGTAAAGTTACCTAAGACCTAGAGCCAAATTTCAAGCTCAGGTCCTAAGACCAGGTTTAATATTGCCCCTGTTATGGTATCAGAGCTTGTTCAGAAAGAAGGGAACTCCTAAATCCCAAAGAGATTCTGGGTAGGGTAAGGCTCAGGAAGGTTTTATTCTTTTGGGGGGCTTGCCTTAGATTCTCTGAATTAGAAGGTATCAAGAGATCTCCATCTTTTGACCTCCCTCCAGGCCTATGGACCACAAAAACTGGCCCATCACTCTGCCTGCCCCTAGGCTCATAGCTCTATCCTTCTCCTGCAGCTTCGCACCCAGAAAATCTACCTGGCTTCCTGGCTGCCATGAGCTAGCCTTATTGCTACTGAGTACCCACACATCCCAGCCTCTTTTCCGGTCAGAGCTTCACAGTGCACTGTAAAATACCCACTGATTTGGAACCAAAGCAAGTGGACTCGGTATTATGTTTCCTACTTCTGCTTTTCCCAGACACCCCCTCTCTCCCATCTGTGTTGCCGCACATACTGCCTACAGCTCCCAGTGTCATCGCTGCACCCAGTGCTGTAAGAACATACCCAGCCTGGCTGCTCTGCCACAGTGCCATTGGCTTCCCTTCTTATAGAAGCCTAACTCTTCCTTCTAGGCTCAGCTTAAGCATCCTTTCTTGGACCTCTTAGAATCCTCTTCCACTCATTCCAAAATTGAAATAGCCATGTCTACTTTGGGTCCTGCTCCATCTGCCTCAACTCATCAGAAGCCCACTAAGCAATGAGTGTTCTTTTCTACTGTCCTGCTTGGCTTTCTCCACAAGAATGACAGGACTTGAAACTCTGGTGGCAAACCCTCTGTCTCCTTCCAGCAGCCTGCCTCCATCTTTATTCTGCCTCCATCTTTATTCTTCCAACACTCAGCCTGAGGTAGGTACTTAATGACTGCTTGGTGGCTGAATAATCCTCCCCCCTGTCCAGCGCATCATGTGGTACTTTGCAGTCACTTGTGAGGATGGAAGGGAAAGTTTTGGGGAACAGGCTGTTGCTCTGCATAGGTTCAGGTTCCTTCAGTGTAGAAACAGTTCTGTGTCCCTGTAACAAGACAGTTAAGAGCTTCCTCCAACTCGCTGGAGAGCCATAATGGTACCATTGTGGCTTCTAGAATTTTCTACCATTTTATGCTTACTTGTACTGCTTCTGCTTGTGTTCAGGTAGAGAAGAGATGAGAAGAGAGGCGATGCCGGAAGCCCATCACATGGCTAGGAAAACAGATTGTGGCAACCATCTCTGGACTCTCGGCCAACCGCAAATCACGCAGAGATATCTTGGAATCTGGGATCCCATATCCATCAAACCAACCCACGGGTCTGAGGCCATTTGTGAAGGAGAACATGTTTCTGCAAACAGCACAGAAGAGTGGTTCTTCTAGGAATAATTGGAGACTGATTTGATTCAGCTTTCATGTGGAGCCTTTGACAGTTGGAGAGTGCATTGCTGTGGAGGGTAGAGTTCTGTTGAGTTTTCTCAGGGACATGATTAAAGAAGTATTAGAAGACTTCAATATTCTAAGTATTTCTCCATTACAATATTTTTTTCTTTCATAAATACGGATAAAAGTAATTTTGGGTGAAGCAGAATATGAGATGTCATCATGTTACTATGGTCTCTCTTCTTTCATCCCTAATTCCTCTCACTCTCCCTCTTTCTTACCTCTCCTCACATTGTAGTAAATAATACTGAGCAATTCTTCCTTGGTCCTTCTGCCTACAATCTGAAAAAAACAATGAGGTGATTACTCTTTAGCCCAGGAATTCTCTTTTTGGTAATTTGAAAGCTAAAGAGCATTTTTTACAAAGATGTTGACCACAGTGCTTTATATATTAAATGTTGCATACTTAGAAATAATGTAGACTCTAAAATTTAAAAATAAGGGAGGGTTAAATAATTATAGTGCTGCAGCTCCATGAGATATGACATGGTCAACACAATGAGGGCGGGGCAATGTCAGGCACTGTGTAGGAAGCCCATTCGGGAGAAGAGGTCATTGCCTCAGAGCCTCCTGTCTCATCCATTCGAGGCGTGCTAACCCCCTGTGACATGCCATTTCCTTTTTTCATGACACCATCTGTCCTCTCCTTCAGTACTGACCCCACCAAGAATGTTCCTCTGCACACTCAGGTGAGACCATGGGAGAAGACCCCAGGATGCTGCCCCGTCCTGCCCTGTCCTGCCCAATGCCCAGGACTCACAATGTCCTGGCTGCTGCATCTGCTCAGAGCCCATCAAAGAGACCTAGCCAGAGCATGGAACTGGTTCTCTTCTTCTCTGCCTGCGAATCAGCCAAATAACCTCTGAAAGTACCACCACTGGACACCACGCTGATGACAGCCAGTAGAATTCTAATAGCTAGATCCAATCTTAAAACAGACCGTCTCCTCCACAGATGAAGTTAACTCAGAAAGAGCCCAGAACAGTCCAGACTCACCTGGGATGAGAATGGAAAGACTGACAAACGTTTAACTCTCCAGATCTGGGCATACTGAAATTTTAATATGTACTACAAAAATAATCCTATGCTAAACAAGAGATAGAGCTAAGAAAACATTTAAGAAACAAGAAACCATCAAAAACTGGCCACACAGATGTGAAAATAAATAACAGGATCTTTAGAAATGAAACATAAGTATTTAGACATTAAGCTTTGGGTGACTACGTTAAAACAGCAGATCAGACACAACTGAGTAGAGAATCCAAACTGAGATGAGGGAATGTTTGCGAATGTAGGTCAGACAGGGAGATGGAAAAGACACAAGAGGAGGAGCTGCATGAAGGGGAAAAGAGCAGTGAGCAGTAGATGGAAAAACAGCCTGTAGACCCAGGTACAGTAGTACACACTCGAAAGGCTGAGGTAGCCTGGGGTACATAACAAGACCAAATCAAGAGGAAAAGAGGAGGGAGGAGCGGAGAGAAAGGGGAGAAAAGAGAGAAAAAAAACAATATTAAAAGAAATAAGCAGGGTGCATGCCTTTAATTCCAGCACTCAGGGAGGCAGAGGCAGGTGGATTGCTGTGAGTTTGAGGCCAGCCTGGTCTACAAAGCAAGTCCAGGACAGCCAGGGCTACACAAACAAAACATATCTGAGGGCCTGAAGGCCAGCAAAATTGCTCAGAAGATTGATGCACCTGCTACCAAGCCAGCCTGAGTTTGATTCCTGGGACCTCTATGGTGGAAGGAGAGACCAAGTTTCAAAAGCTGTGCTGTGACCACATAAATAGCTTGGCATGTACACATGCACACACATACAGTAAGTTTTTTTCTAATGTAATAAAAACTGTTAAAAAGAAGTAGCTAGAGAACAAAAGCGGTTCAGTAGAAAGCGACTAGCAGCTGGGTGCACAGCACTGGAGGGGCCGGCACTGGAAGCCAAAGGTGCTAGCTCCAGAAAGCCAACCTCGAAGGTGGGCCATGCTGGGGACATGCTCTGTGGTAGAATGCTTGCCTAGGGTGCACAAGCCCTGGGCTCAACGAAAAACAAACAATGGCGACAACAGCAACAAACCAGTTGAGAAAATAAAGACACTTAAGATAAACAAAAGCTGAGTTTATAGCCTGGTTGACCTACTATAAAGCAATTTCTAAATAATCAACTTCATAAAGAAAAAAAAAGTCGATCTTAAAAGAATCATAGTCAAAAATAAAGAACTCGGAAAATGTGTAGATTAAACAAAACTCAGGCCTCTACTATTACCCAAAATAGCAACATGGACAATGCAATGCATTAAAGCGAATAAGACTGGTCCCCACAGTGACAGTGTCACATAGGAGAAAGTGACTGTGATTGAAGCATTTGAGTAGTCTCACGTACCTTCTTGGGTTGTTGAGGAGAAACAATGGATATTAGTTACTCACGTCAAGTATACAAGAAAAAGATCAAACGTAGTAACTAAAAAAAATAGAAACTAAGTTTTTAACTTAAAATTCTAGAAGTGAAAAAAAAAAGTGAAACCAATGACCGAAACACACAAGAAAGAAACAGTACAGAAGAGGAAAAGCAAAGAGAAAGAATAAGGAGATGTGCAAGAAACGTATTAAGTGTGTCAGCAATCTGAACAAACTGAAAAGGGACTAAAGTAAATTGATATGCAGAGCTTATCAGACTTGACTTTTAACTTTTAAAATTTGTGTGTGTGTGCGTGTGTGTGTGTGTGTGTGTGTGTGTGTGTGTGTGTGTGTGTAAGAACACAGGATTATATGCGGGGTGTGCACAGTGCCCCTTGAGGCCAGAAGAGGGCATCGGAGCCCCTAAAGCTGGAGTCACAGGCAGTTGCGAACAAAGTGATGAGTGCTGGGAGCCCAACTCTGGTCCTCTACAAGGGCAGAAATTGCCCTAAACAGCTGAGTCATCTCTCCAGGCCCAGACTTCATCATTTTCAGAAAGAGAAACGTTTAAAAGAGAAAGGTCTAAAACACAATGACAAAAAAGTTTGAAAGTAAAATAATGGAAAAAATACAGCCAGCTAAGTTTCCCTAAGTAAATGCAGGTTGGCTGCATTGTTTTAAACATACATTTTAAAATCCATGACTGTCAATATGTTGCCATAACTGCCTCATTCCCCAGGAAGTTGTAGACCCTACTAGCCTATATTAAATAGCTTTAAAGATTGTTAGAGACAGAGGCAGAATAAAAAACTCAATTCCATAGTCGGAAAACTCAATACAGCTCTCTAATTTTTGCAAGAAAAGCAAATTTAACAACAGAACTGACTTGCTGAGTTAATACTCTATAATAATTAATTAATTAGTAATTAATACATAAACGATTAATACTCCATACTGTCATTGCTTGACATTTCCTCCAGCATACACAGGAAATGTATAAAGTTGGGTGCTATTGATGGTGTATATTTGTTATTGATTTATCTTCTAGTTAAACAGTGGTTATTCCTAAACCAGCTGTATACCCAAATCACCACACAGAGACGAGGATTTCTTTAATTAACCTAGAGCACAGTGTTGGGCAATAGTTACTCCATCTTTAACTTCCAAGACTGCATAGTTTCCTTCCATTCAGATTTCCCAGATTATACTTGCTTTTTGTCAAATCTTAGGTCCAGTTCATCTCTCCTGGTGGTTCTTAGTCTTTTCCTCCTGATCTCTCCTTTCTGGTTCCTCCCACTCACTTTTTTCTCCTCCTCCCCACCCCTCACCCAGGACCAGGATGTAGTACCCTATTCTCTCCATTGCTCAGCATTGGCTGGTTGTTTTATTGACAATACAGAGAACAAATGGTGTCATATTTACACAAACTTGATGCTTAGAATAAACACTACAATGCAATGTCCTTTCTGAAACCAGATAGTGGGGTAGAGAAATCAGAAATGGGGTAGCATTTGAATGAACAAGAATAAATTGTGTACATTCCACAAGAACGTTATACCTACAGTTGGGTTACATTTTTAAAGGTAAGAAAAGTTACCTATCAGTCAATCAATCAATATGCCTAAAAAGAATGGATCACATGTTGGCCTACCTAATAGTTTACAAACAATTTCCACCAAGTTCCTAACTAGTTGGTGACTAAAAGATCACTTTTAAACCTCTCCTCTTACTAATACCAAGCCTCTAGGACAGCCTTGGACATTTCATAGAACACCTGACAAACAGGAGCTGATTCTCAGGAAATTTCTAGTGAAGCAGGTAAGGTTATCACTATTGTACAGATGAAAATGCCTAAACTGACCTCATGGGTTACCGTGCCCACATCTGCACCCACACACAGCAGCCACTGATGGGCCCCTAAATATGTTCATTGCAAAACTACACGACACATCTCCGTCAAAAACCTTCCCTTTCCAGAAAGCATCTTAGAGCCCTGGGGCAGCCTGGTTCTGAGAAGCCCCAGGAGGCAAAGCTTCCATGCCAGAGGGCAAAGGGCAGCAGGCTAGGTTTAGCAAGCCGGATTCCTCCAGCTGTCCCTGGAAAGGGCCCCCTGCCAGCTTCTTTGATGTTTCCAGTTGAGGATTGGGATGGGATTAGTGTTCCCCCCGCACCCCACATATTTACAGATGGACAGGAAGCTCTGCAAGGGAAAGAAGGATGGATTAACATTCACACACTAGTGTTCTGGCTTTGCCTCTGTCCTATACCACGTGACCTGCAGACTCTCATCTATAATGCACAAGCTGGGGCTTCTGGGAGCAGGAGTGGCTATCTAGAGAGGGGTGTTAGCAAGAAGGGACATCATGCTTCCGACAGCATTGTTTTTCTTTTCCACAGTCCAGCTATTCCTACTCAGCCTGTCATGAGTTGGTTCTTTTGGGGAGATGCAGAGAAGACCCACAAATCCCATAAATGCCTACATGGTTCTAGTGCTGCCACCAAAAGCAAAGTGGCAGTGGTCCAACTGAGGTAGGGCTGTCTCGCTCTCACAGCACAGGCAGCCCGGGCTGGATACTTGCCTCCAGGATGGCAGGACATACAGTTCTTGCAGCTGCCACTGTGCCGTACCTCTTACCGTATGGTCAAAGTGCTGCTCAGCCTGTTTCTGTTTCAGGAAGCAGGTGGGAGGAACAAGAGCTCCTTCCCCTCTCCCCTCCCCCTTCCAGGAGATCCCATTGAATGGAATCCAGTCATATGGCCATGCCTCGCTGCTGCAGCTGGGTTATACAGCTGTTGACTACACTATAGCCAGTTAATATTTTACTAATAAAAAGGAGGCAAAAGCACTAAGGGGTGATTTTCAGCCTTTTCCGTGCCACCATTCTTCCATCCACATGAAGGTAGAACAAAGAATTTCTAGGGTTGAAAATGGACTTTTTAACAGTTTGGGGTTTGGCAAACATTTTCCATTAGCTGCGATTTATTGAGTTCTTATTCTGCAGCCAGTCGTTAAGTCAGAAACTTCAGCAGCTACACCACTTCCTACAGAGCAGTTCCAGAATACAGCTAGGAATGTCCCTGGGGTGGTCAGCCTGGATTGTCAGCCTGTTTGGATCTGGAATCGGCTAGGATGCTCTGGACAGTGTGGGGAAGCTTTTCCAAGAAACAGTAACTTAGGAGGAGACCCTCTCCCAGAATGGGCAGGTGGCCCAGATATGAAAGGGGTCCACTAAAAGAGGGCGCTGCTCACTTTGCTTCTCGCTGCTAACCCCATCTATGCTGCTGCTATTGCTGTCACCAGCACCCATCCTTCACTGCCACCAGAACCCAGTTTCTTCAGCCTTCCAACACCGGACTACACCTCAGAAGTCCTCTAGGAACCAACCCCACCACCACCACCACCCAGGGCATCCTGCGTGAGCTGGTGCTGCTTGGTTCTCAGCCTCCCCTGTGTATGGCCAGCCATTGTGCTACCCAGGCCAAATGAAGTAAGGCAATCCTATCTAGCCCCCTTTGTTAATATGTAGTTATTCCCTTGGCTCTGTTCCCCCAGAGAGCCTTAATATAGCCCCCTAAACCTCCCTACTCTCAAGGGAGAGCTCTGCCACAGCTGCTAAAGCACAATATTGGAATATCCCAGAAGAGGCTTCCTAACAGCCAGAGTGATGTCCACATACTAGCCATCCTGTCCCCCAGCCCATGGAATGCCTGGGACTGGGTCGTTACACTTCATATCCCCAGGGCAGATAGGTGCATCCAAAGAGTCTATGCCTCTGAAACTGTGAGCTTGTCATATGCAGAATGCAGGGGTTAGGAGCAGAGCCCAAAACTCAAGAGCTGAAGCTCAGGGAACACCTTGCCTTCAGCTAAGAGGCTGTGCCCTCACCGTCAATGGCAGGCTCCAGTGTGAGGCTAGCAGGATTGGCAAGGTGGGTGCCCAGGCAGATGTAGCTAGAAGCTCAGGTGTCCCTCGTGGAGTTGTGAAGCCCTGATACAGACCTAGAGCCCAATAGCAAGGACTAAGGGAATCTTGTGTGTGGGCAGGAAACATGGTGACAATGTCCCTTCGAGTGCAGCCCTGGAACATAGAAGAAAATCTGAATATCAATATTAGTTTAGCCGTTGATAGAGGCCCGTTTGTGCCAGGAGTCATGATAGGGAGTTCATGTATATTTAATGGAGATAAATGTGTTTATTGTTCATGAAAACTCTGTGGAGAATGAGGAAGGTGAAAGTTAAAGGGGTCAAATGATTAGCTGCAAATCACCCAGTGGGGAAGAGGCAGGTCTCCATGCCAAAGCTAGCAAGCCGGAGCATCGCAGCCAGTGAGGGTGGGAATCCCAGCCTGTTACTCCTACTATCAGCCTTGTCCCAACAATTACTCGTCCTCTCTGCAGAGCACTGAGGTGTCCAGGTGACAAGCCAATTACCCAGAGCCTCCGCTAGCACCTGACCAGGAGCACGTTCCAAAGTCTTGTCAACTCCACAGGTCGCTCCAGGGCCTGGGATACTGTCTTCTCCTCTGAACATCTCTTGCCATATCTCTGCAGCTCCCTTCGTGTACTAGCTCTTTGTCAGTGTGACAAAAAAATTATCTGACAAAGGTAACTGGAGGAAGGAAGAGCTCGTTTTTGCCTTAGGGGATTGTCAACCACGGAGGAAACCGCTCCCACTACAACCCCAACCAGGAAATAGCAGCCAGGAAGGAAGTAGTGCAAGGCTATAAAATACCAACCCCCTTCTAGGTTCAAACGAACGGAGTGAGGGAGGGGTATTAACATTCAGATCAGATCTCAGGGCCATCTTCATTGCCCCTTTACCCTCTTAGCACACTTCATCCTCTGATGTAGCCATTGTTTGTCTGCGTGTGAAAATGTAGGCTTAGTAAGGACAGAATTTCTTTTTTTATTGTTTCTGGTTAGTTTCTGCACCCCTCGTGTCCAAGTAATAACAACCAGGTGTGAGTGCTGGTAGCTTATTGCTTTCTTTAAAAAGGTGCATTTTGTTAGGGGGAGAGTGGAAAGGTGGCTCCGTGCTTAGGGCTGCTTTTTCAGAGGGCCAAAGTTTGCTTCCCAGCAGCCACTCTGTAACTTAGTCCTGGGTGATCCGGTGATCCGTTGCCCTCTTCCCGCCTCCTTGGGTACTGCACAAATAGTGCAACTGACGAAAACACCGATGCACATAGGGTAAAAAAATATCCATTTTTTTATTTACATGTATAGGTGTATAGGGGGAGGGGAGCTGCCTGCAGAGCACAGAAGAGGGTGTTGGGTCCCCTAGAACTGGAGTCACAGGTGTTCGCCTTCTGTAAAAGCAGCCAGTGAGCCTGACCACCACCGGAGCTGTTAACTGCTGGGCGGTCCCTGGAGGCCGGGGCACGAGTTACGTAAGGAATGGATCTCTCTACCAGTCAGACAGAGGCAGCAGTTTGGTCTCCACCTATCTAGAAGACTAGAAACTTCAGGAGAAGAAGCCTTACTGAAGGAAGTTGGTCACTGCGGTAGATGATGAGTAGAGGGGTAGAGGTAGGGTGTGGTGGGTGAGGAGATAGGAGGAGAGGGGGAGGGAGTACGGGAGTAGGAGGTGGGCCTTGAGGTTTTATGTTTCATTCCCTCCCTGTTCTCCCCAGGATGAGCAGACAGTGCAGTGAGCCCAGCCTCCTCACGCTCATGCCTTCCCCTTCCAGAGATGATCTCCCCAAACCGTAAGACACAATGCGCCCGCTGTCTGATAGAATGAGCAAGAGCTAGATTTCATGCAAACAAACAAAGGAATGAGCTAACAGCTTATACACATGCCTTCGTGCACCCCACCTCTATGGTGGCACATGTCTGCAGTCCCAGCCCTCAGGAAAGCTGAGGCAGGAGGATCTGAAATGGGAGCTGAATCTGAACTACAGGGTTGAACCCTGCTTCAATCTAAAAACAAAGTAATGGCCAAAAAAAAAAAAAAAAAAAAAAAAAAAAAAAAAAATCTCTAGACTGCTGTGGGCTGGCTTTTGCCTTTCTTTAGGAATGGAGACATGGCATAGCCCCAGGGCCATCAGTTTCCTTGCCTGGACGCACTCCCTTCCAGCTGCCCACACAAGGCGATGCACATTCCCTTCCAGCACCCTCTAAACCACCCCTCAGGGTCCCCACCCCCCACCGCCTTCTCAGAGGCCACAAGCCTCTTTAGAAGGCAGCTTCTTCGGGTTCCCCAAAGCAGGACGCTCTGTCACTTGGCATCCCGAACAGGCTTCTATTTGCCTCCACCACGCACAGTGGGTTCTGGAACGTTCTGAGGAATGGGCTTTCCTGGCCAGCGAAGTCAAACCCCAAGAATCAGATAAACAGCAGCAGCTCAGCCTCCGCCCCTCTTGGGGCTGATTCATGAGGCCCAGGCGTGCCCTTTAGCTGCCAGCACAGGGCCCTGTGTGCTCAGAAAAATCCTGCCTGGGGTCTGGGGTGGCGGCGGCGGGCTTCTGAGAAGAGCCCCGCCTCCCTAAGCAGGCGTCCGCCTCTGCCCGGGAGCCCATCCGTTATTCCGCACAGCACAAACACCTTCCACTTTGTACTAACATTTTGGCAGTTCCCTACAAACAAGCACTTACCGCTGCTCCATAACTCTGCGTTGTTGCTGGGCCCCGGCACCCGGCTGCCAGCGCCGGCCAAGTGGGCTGTAAAAACAACAAAAAAGGTCGAAAAGCAAATGAACCATTTGTGCCTCCCCCCCGCCCCCGCCCCGCAGCCTCTGCTGCTCTCCCCTCCACTGTGATAGATACACGAGTATGAGTTCAGACTTTGCACCATACTTTTTTTTTTTTTTTTTTTGGGGGGGGGGATCGGCGCTGCTAAGGATGCCAGCTACGCGGGTTTCAACAGGAGGGACTGCAAGGCCCCGGTTCCACTCTGTGTCCTGGGCCAGTGGCTTCTGTATGGTGGTGGTAGGTCTACAGTCTTCTGTGTTCACCCATGGCTCACTCACAGTTTGGGCTTCACACACCATCCGGGTCCCCATGCCCAGCCTGTTCCGGAAGGGAGAATGGGAGAACGGAGAGTCTTCAACACAGTTGCTGGCCACCCCAAAAGTCTGTTTCCTCAGGCCTGGCCCAGAAGGACCTTGGGTCTAAGAGAACAAAGACTCTGAGCTTTGCCTGGCAGAGCTAGAGCATCACCACCCCAAGAAACAAGGGGCTGTTGATGGACACTGCAAGGGCCCGTCCCGCCCAGAATTAGCAAGGTGACTGCAGGACTGGGGAACAAACTGGCTGCCCCATGCCCCTCTCTGGGCTCCCAACTGTTGGCTCATCTCCTGAACTGTTACCCTTTGTAAGTTCCCTGGGTCCTTCAAGAGCTCAAAATATGTCTAAGATATCAGGGAGGCCCTGCTAGATGCTCTGTGCTGCCCAGGGTCCTTGACCAGCCATTTCTCCATTAAATCTTGGGAACAGGATTAAATTCTGGAAGGGAGCATTTCTTCCACCCAAAGGCAAAAACGTTTGGGCTCAAAGTAGCCTGCCCCGGGTCACACAGCTAATGGATGAGGATTCTGGGGCTGAAAGGAGAGTCAGGAGGGCAACGTCAGGTATATGGTGAATTCAGGGCCAGCCTGAGCTGTAAGAGAACCCAACCAAGCCAGATGGAGTGCTGTCCGTTTTTAATCCAAGCACTCAGAAGCTAAAGGCGGGTGGATCTCTGAGTCTGAAGCCAGCCTGGAGTACGTAGTGATTCCATGCCTTCCGGGACTATGTGTGAGAATGTCTAAAACCAAACCACAAACAACACCACCCCAAATTAAAATTAAGGAAAAGAAAGGCTTTACTTCTTGGCTTTGTTTGTTTATTTTCAAGACAGCGTTTCTCTGTGTATCCTTGGCTGTCCTGGACTCTCTTTGAAGGCCAGGTTGGAAAGGCCCCACTTCTGAGTCATACCTTTACCTCCAAACCATCTTGCACATTTTTGTCAACTATGGGCGTGTGCTGCAAAACACAAGAAACCGTGTCCCCTCCTCTCGGGCCTAGGGCATCTGCACAGTGAAGGGCCTGGGTCTGACCCATCCTCCGGAGGTCTTTTGTCTCTTACACCTCACTGTGGTAGGCTTTGGTCTGCCCATCCTTCCACTCAGTCACCCTTCTCCTCTTCCTCCTCATTCCTCCACAGCTGAGGCAATGGCCTCCAGCTGCCGCCTGCCTCCAGTAGATACCCGCGCACCACACCAACAGGAAATCCCCGTGGGTAGTGTAACCGCCTACAACAAAATGTGCACGCTCCGCTGAAGTCAAGTACTTAGGTGCCGGCTCCTACCCTCAGGGGACAAAGCAAGTGGGGGACCACAGAGGGCTAGGGAAGAAGCAAGGTTGAGGGAGAGCAAGGAGAAGCCGCTGATGTAGGTCTGACGAAGCTTGAAGTAGCCCTGGAGTGGGCGGGACAGGTTGGGGGACAAGGGGCGGCAACAAGCCCTGTCTCAGCCATAAATGGAGTCGAGGGAACAGGCTAAGGCAGAGCTTGGCTCAATCCTGAGCCCAAGTCAGCTGTCTGGGGACGTGTGTCAGAAGGAGGACTGAGGAGCAGTCTTGGGTCCTCTGAAACCAGGGAAATGTCAGACGGGTGCGGCCTGCCTGTGATCTTGACCCGGGGCAGGCAGAGACTGGGAATACTCAAAGCAAGCCAGACAGCTAGACTGGACAAATACAGGAGCTCTGGGTTCGAGTGAAAGCTCTTGCCTCTGTGTCTAAGATGGGAAAACGACAGCCTCACCTAACATCACTGTCTGACCTCCACATACAGGCCCACAGGCATCCACACATCTTTCCACATGTATACAATCATTCGTACACACACAACACGCATAAGCATTACAAAAAAAAAAAAAAAAGAGCAGGGGCGGGGGAAGAAGATCCACTGTCCCCACCTCAGCTTCCCTGTCGATGAGCCAGTGCCAAGGGCTTTGGCCCAGGGTGACTGGAAGCCATGGAAAGTGAGCCATCTGATCTGAGGTTTGAAGATGTCAAACCTCTGAAGACCTCACTACCTTGGGGATAAGCCTTGTTGTCACTCTCACGTGGAAGAGGGAGCCAGTGAGAAGTCTCGCCTCCCAGTCTCAGTTTTGAGTCACACCAGATAGGCTTAGACACAGAATCCCAGGGAGACCAGCCTGCTCAGTCATCTTCCCCAGGGGAACCCCAGCTTCAGACTGGCCACAAGGTTCTGCCTTCCTTGCCACTCAGGCCTGGGAATTGACAGGCCCAGCCCAACCAAATTATCCTCACCGGGCATCTGCCTTTGCTTAAAGGCACAGTTCCTCTCAGTGGCTTAGAGCACCAGCGGTAAACAGCGCATCTGCATGGCGCATGGTGTCGTTTAAAAATAGCTCCGGCTTGGGAACCTCATTTTCCTGCCCTGGAGTTCTTGGAATAGGAGAAGAAGCATCTTTTGGAGGATTTAGCTCTCTAGCATATCTCTCCAGTAATCCATCCTTGGTCTCAGGGCCCTGGACAAGAGCAGGCTACCATGCTGGCACAGTTCCCCAAGTAGCCACGAGGTGGCGCCAGGGCTGCCTACTGGGGGGAGGGGGGCTATGGGCCCCGGGGCCCCGCACTGCAGTCCTGGCTCGCCCACCCCTGGGCCCAGGAGCTGGCTGTGGGCAGCGGCTTGGCAGTCTACAGCTGGGGGCGGACGGCGGGTGGTGTGGGGTTTCAGCGTCCCTGGAGGGCCCTCACTGCTGTGTGCTGAGCAAACGTTCGGGCCTGATGTCTGCAACATGCGGAACCAATTTGCAGGGGAACTCAGCAGCCAAACCCGCCACCTTTGGGCGGGAGGCAGGATCCCTGTCGCCCCTGGGGGCTCAGGGTCTCCTGTTTGGAAAACCAGAGGCTTCCTTGTGCAGAGGCATAAGGCCAGCCTAGCTGAAACTATGGAGACTGGGAGTGAGCCCACCTTTAACTCAGAGCTCAATTGTCACGTTTCATAAACCACCTAGTAGCCAGGCCATCCTCCCGGGCCCCTGTCTTTAGGGAGTACTAAGACATCACTAGAATAAAAGCAGAAAAGCAACGTGGGTTCCAGGCACCCACGCAAAGTAACCTGACTCTTTCGGCTGCTCTGGGGCACTTAAGCACAGAACCCTTTCACACAAGACCATGGGGCCTAGACCAGGGCTCCTCCCAGTGTGAGCACAAAAGCAGAATGAGCGAAAGGGTTTGTTCCGGCTCACAGTTCCAGGGTCCGTTATGGCAGAGTAGTCATAGCAGCAGACCCTTGAGGTCTTGTCACTTTCTGTCCGCAGTCAAGAACCAGAAAGCAGTGATCACATCTCACTTTTCTTTCTCCGTTTTATGCAACCTAGGAGACTCAAGCAGGGAAGGGCTCTGCCCACAGCTGGTGAGTCTTTGCATCTCCATCAACACAAGATAATTTCCCACGGGCCTGCCTAGAGGCCCATCTTCCAGATTCTAGGTTCTGTCAAGAAGAGAAAACTAACCAGGTGATTGTTGGGGCAGCTCTGTTGACTGAACTGTTGCAGAACAGCACCCTGCTCTTCAAGCTTCTGAAGATGTCAGTCGAACTTGTAATTCAATGGTAGAGCACAAAGCCCTGGATTCCATCCTCAGAACCCCCCCCCCCAATAAACCACCGTAAGTCCGTATTTCCTCCCAAGCC
>NW_026596088.1:11829138-11832290 GCF_907164565.1 Psammomys obesus | reverse complement strand
AAAGAACTCATCGGGCCCCTAACCAGCAGGTGTGGCCAACACTGAGGACTAGACAGGATGTTCATTGGCCCTTTTCTTTATTTAGGAAGACAATGGAGGACCCAAAGGAGTAACAAAGGACATAATTCGTGGCCCGAGAGAGTTTATGTTGAGCAAAGCTGACAGATAGGAATCAATGAATCACAAGAACAAGTGTAAAAATAACAAGAGGGCCCGGTGCTGCAGAGGAGGGATCTGTGCTGCCAGGCAAGCTTCAGCAGGTACCCAGAAGGCTTTTCCAGAGACAGTGCTGGCTCCAGCAGTCTGCGGGTCAGGTAAGGAGAAAGCTGCTGCTGGTAAAGGGCTTGTGTGAAGACGTAACGGCATGTGCAAAGCCGAGGGTCTGCTGAGGAGATGAGGCTGTCTCCGAGCCACCTGGCACAGGAGAGCTGAGCTTAGAGCGAGCTGCAGGGGCTTTGCTGTGGGCTGGAACCTTGCTCTTTAGATAACCACTGAAAGGGTTGAAGCCTGTGGGCTTTAACCTATGTGTTGAGGTTGGTACTGAGGGAAGACCAACCCGGAGAGGGGAGATAATCCATACATAATCCATACTCTGAGCAGCGCAGTGGGCCTGACACTAAAGGAAAGAAAGGGAGACTCCAGGAGTCAAGAGAACCCAAACTGAGGCTTCCTCAGGGATGCAAGCTTGGGTAGGATATTCTGGGACCCTTTTGCCTAACCTCACAGGACAATAGCCAGGCCACACCAAGATCTGACCATGAAGACAGGACCAGCCAAGCATGTGCTCCAATACGTGTGCTGTGTCAGCCAGCCAGCAGGGTTTGAGCAAAGCTGTTGCTCAAACCTGCTGCTCCCCTGCAGCAGGACAACTTGCCTCAGTGAGCAGGGTTTGCAGGTCATAGATGGCAGGAAACATGACCTTTTTATACAGTTCTTCATTTAAATGTACAAGTATAATCCTGGTGCTGTGTCAGGTGGGCTGCTATCCGTAGACACAGGCAGATGGAAACCAGCAGAGCTGTGGGCATCCTGGGAATGAACACTGCAGCCTCCAAGGAGGCTGGAGGATGAGAGTCAGTGAGGCTGACCGGCTGCAGCCAGACTTCACTTTGACAAACCAGGATTAGTGATGAATTGCGAGGCATGCGACCTTGAACAAGCCAAGTCCTCCCACTTCTTTTTCTCAGCTGTAATACTTGGATAATAATTTGTCCTGTCAAGCAAATCATGGAGGTGGTGACACTCCATAATGTGTAAAGGGTAGGGACTGGAGGGCCTTATTATTTTCCCACAGGGACTCTGAACTCAGGACTAGGATGATAATGCAGAAGCCTGCCTCTGAGCTCAGGAAGCAAGAGACGCTTGCCACTTCCTCCCTCCCCGCCAGCCCCTTGCGCCCTGTGACAGATACGACCCATGACTGATGAGTTTCTGCGTGCCCTCACCACCCGCCACCAGGGTGCACGCGTCTAGTGGAATGGAAGCCCTCCCTCATCAATGTCTCTGCATAGCTCTGTCCTGTCATGTGTCTGTCCTCTAAATGCTCTTCCTTTATTATGTTTTGTAGGAGGAGAGGGTAGGCTAACTTTGAACTAGCTGTGTAGTGGAAGATAATCTTGAACTTCTGACTTCCTGCTTCTACCAGTTCTTTGCAGTACTTGGACTGGAACCCAGGCTTGGTGCATGTGAGGCAGGCTCTCTAAAATTCAGCTGTCCCTACTGGCCCTCCCTTATAATCTTAGCCTTGTGGTTTACTATTAGGAATGATCCCAGCTAGTTTTGCATAGATTCTATAGTAGCTGTGATGGCTCTCCAAGCCCTGACAAGCGGCTTTTGTGGGGTTTGTTTAGGCTCACAGTTTCAGAAGACACAGTCACTGTGGAAAAGTGTGAAGCCTTGTGGCTGGAGCTTACAGTGCGGTTTTGTTCCCATTTTAGCAAATGGGAAGAACAAAGCTGAATCAAAAGGAGGCAAGCCTGCAGTTCTCAAAGCCCTCTGCTGGTGGCCTGCATATGTCAGGTATACTTCCTGTCCCAAAGATTCCATAATCGCCAAAAAGTGTGCTACCAGCTAGGGATCAAGTTCTCAAACACATGAGTCTAATGGGGATATTTCTGATGCAAACATTATAACAACAATATATTTCACCAGTTAGGAGTGTTCTCTGCAACCAGTCATGGCAATCTTTGATGGTGATTCCTGCTGGTAAGGGAATGGTAGAGAGGATAATAAGAGTTCATGAATTGGAGGTCTCTCTCTCTCTCTCTCTCTCTCTCTCTCTCTCACACACACACACACACACACACAGAGGGGGAGGATTCGCTTCTATTCCTAATTCACTGAAAGTTCACTGAGATAAGTGAGATTTGATGGCGTCGGTGTTTTTCTGCATCATTTAGGTAATAACATTGGTTTTCTCATTTATTCTTTTACATGTGAATTACATTTATTGCTTTTAAAAATACTAAATAAAGAGGCTGGAAAGGTGGCTCTGTAATTAGGAGCATTAGCTGGCCTTGCAAAGACCTGAATTTGATTCCCAGCACCCACATGGTTGCTCACAACTATTTGCAACTCCAGTTCCAGGGATCCGATACCCTCTTCCGACTTCCACAGACTGCTGCATACATATGGTACCCATGAACTCATATAAGCACACACAATACACATGAAAATAAATAACATTACTAAAGAAATAAATAAAATAATATGTTAAGCCAACATTAAACTCCTAGAATAAACCTCTCTTGGTCATGCTTTAATTTTCTTTTCCTACACTGGAGAATTTCACTTGCTACTGTCAAAGATTCTTGCATCTGTGCACCAAAGATGTTGTTGATCAAGTTTTCCTTCTTTCCTCTTTCTGTCCATCTCTCCTATCTATACACCATTCCTCCCATCCATCCATCCATCCATCCATCCATCCATCCATGCATCTATCAATCCATCCATCCTCCCATCCATCCATCCATCCATCCATGCATGCATGCATGCATCCATCCATCCATCCATCCATCCATCCATGCATCCATCCATGCATGCATGCATCTATCAATCCATCCATCCATCCATCCATCCATCCATCCATCCATGCATCCATCCATCCATCCATGCATCCATCCATCCATCCATCTATCCATCCATCCATCCAT
>NW_026596088.1:11754747-11829038 GCF_907164565.1 Psammomys obesus | reverse complement strand
ATCAATCCATCCATCCATCCATCCATCCACCCATCCATCCATCCATGCATGCATCCATCCATGCATCCATCCATGCATCCACCCATGCATCCATCCATCCATCCATCCATCCATGCATCTATCAAAATCCATCCATTCCTCTCATCCATGCATTCCTTTCATCCATTCATCCCTCTTCTTCCTTCTTTCCTTCCTTCCTTCCTTTTTTGTGATGTTTCTGTCTGGTTTTAATATCAGGGTAATACTCAAATCTTAAAAGGAACTAGAAAAGATTGTCATTATTTATTTCTTTAAATATTTGAGTTAGCAATGACATTGCCAAACCTGGAATTTTCTTTGTGGGAAGAATTTTAAACACAAAACATCAACTTACTTTAAAAAAAAAAAAAAAAAAACTAGGAAAGTATTCCTATTTTGTACTGTTTCTGAGTCTTTTTGCTAATTTTAAAATTGCCTTATGTATCTAAGACTTCAAATTTATTGGTCAAAACACAAAGGAAAATTTGTAGGGTTTTCTATTATCCGTTGCCTTTTCATTCCTGTTGTCCATGGGGTTCATATCCCTTCTTTTCCTCTAGTTCAGTCTCCTGAAGGTTTATCAATTGTATTGAACTTTTAAAAGAAGCAGCTGATGGGTTCTTTGATTTTCTCCCATTGCCTTTTGTTCTCCACCTCATTGCACCTCATTGATTTCTACTTTTTATTGTTTCCTCCTTCTACTTACTTTCAGTTAAAAGGAAATATTCAAGCACTTGAGTCCACCTTCCTACAATGACAACCACATTTGCAAATGGCAACTCTGCTCCCTCCCTGCCCCCACCCCACCCCATCTATCATTTGTTAGCTTCCCCAGGGCTGTTCTGAAAACAGAGTCAGCCTGCCCTGTCATCTATCCAACAGCAAACCATAAAGGCTGACTGAACATTTTATTTTATTTTTTTTAGGAGAACATGGCTATGCTGCAACCCTGCCCTCTCACAGTGGGCAGGAGGCTGGAATCGCTCAGACCCTCCCTGATGTCTAACGGGTCAGGCCCCTCCCCTGTGCAACCCAGACACACCTGCTCAGAGCAGCTTTCCATGCAGGGGGAGCTCACACTTGCTGTGCGTCACACTTGCACATTTCAGATGCGGCCGGGCATTTTCAGGTTCTCTCTGTGGTCGCGGCCTTCCCATCACCACCATCACCACCCAAAGCCATTATTTCAATAAACGGTCTGTTAGAACTGATGTTTGTTCTTCTTGCTCACTCAGGACTCCCACCATTACCGCTTCTCCCCATGAACGAGCCCATTGTCAGCTCCAGGCACAGGCCTGCTGGACACGTGGGCCCCCACGTCTGTTAACACCGAGTCTGTGCCACCCTCCGCCTCCTTCCTGTACACAGCTGTCCTGATCTTGCCTCCCAGGCTCACCTTCTTGTTGTGCTCACTCCTTAGCCTCTTCTGGAGACCCCTGGCTACAGAGGATGGCCATCCTAAAGGAGCAGGCCATCCAGATGTGGGCCTCTGCTTGTCTTGACGGCTGGAGGCCTCCTTGCTCTGTCCATTCACATGTTCTATGACATCCCAGCAAGAGACTCAGACTAAATACCTTCTTGTCCAACAACTTGAAGGAGCCTTGTGTCACATTTATAACTCGTTAAGGACCCTTACACAGGCACTTTCTGAACTAAGTGCCTCTGTAGGTTCCCAGGCTCCCACACAGCCACTAAAAAACTAAAGTAAATTTTAAGGAAAGAGACACTATCCAGAAAAAAATGTCTTAGGACAGACCCAACTGAATTCTCATGGGACAGAGAGGTTCTTGTGAGATTTAATACGAACACCTGCTGGAAGAACCCACGCTTTCATTCGGCCCCACTGGGTATCTCTGGACCTGACTGTTAGGATCTAGATTTCCACGAGCTCCTGGCCTGCGCACTTCTCTCTCGGGTTTAATTCAGGCTGTTTCATACGTGCGGTGTAGATCCCAGAGTAGAAACAGCCATCAGACCCCACCGGCTGGGCCAGGGCGTCTTCGAAGCTACCCAAGCCTGCTCTTGTATTTACTGCTTCTTCCTAGATGGCCCCTGCAGTTCACGTCTTCCCCAGGTCTAAAGTGTCGCTGCTGGCCTTGTGGTAATCTATACCTAGACTCTCGACACTTGGAAGCTGGAGGTAGGAGGATCTGGAATTCAAAGTCATTCTATGCCACATGGTGAGTCTGAGGCCAGCTTGGGCTACAGGAGACCCAGCTCCTCCAACAAATACAACTTAAAAAAGCAAAATTAAATAAAGTGAACAATTTGATTCTCAGTATCCCTGTTGCACGAGTGCTTGTGGCTGGAGGGTCCTCTGGGGAGTGCAGGTGTTTTGTTCTTACACAAAATCATGTTAGAGTCTAGCAGCTCGGCCCAGATCATCACTGAACTCACCACGTGGACATGAAGCTAGCAGTCTCCAGGACGGTGTGGGACTAGCAGCTTTTGTCCTGCTCAGTGCTGAGTGGGCACGGGCCTTCTGCATCTGCTTGGAGAAGAAGCAAGTCTGTCTTAGGAATTGATGAGCATCTGCCAGGTGCCAGAGGAGTTTCAATGCCCAAAAAGCTCAAGTCCAAGGTGGAGGCAGATCATGGAAGCCTAGGGCAATGCCCTTGCGCCCAGCACTCACTGGCAGCTGAGCAAGGGGGCTTGAGAGAACAGCCCATGTTGTAGCTTCTGAGTGAAGATTGGGGGATTCCCTGCTGTCCAAACCAGGAAAGGAGTTCCAAAAACGAGGACAGAATGTTATGCTCTAGAGAAGAATAAGACATGGCCCAAAGGGCTGGCTAACTGGAACTAAGTTGATATCTGTGTCGGACAGGTCAACCCAACACTCTCCAAATCTCACGCAACATACCATATGGGCTAGCTGCTCAGTCAGCATGCAGACAGTGAACACTGTCCTAAACTGCAACATGCAAGAACTGGAAGTCTGTCGTTCTAATCTTCAGCCGAGTCTCTCTTTGCAGTCGTCATCATGCCTGGATTTGGGGAACGCAGATTAAAGGGACTGTGGGTAACTCTCCCTCAAGTAATGGATCAGAAGGCTGATCTACTCTGCATTTTGCTTTATGAATCTTTCAATTCTTATGCTTTTAAGCTGCTTAGGGTTCAGGTTTTCTGTTGTAAAAAAACCTCATTTGCAGGAAGGAACTTGGGACTTGGAGGATTTGAGCAAATGGATCTCATTCTTGAGAAACTGACAGTTATCTGGAAGGCATAACTAGAACAAGGATTTCCCAATCCCTCCTCAGAGATAGAGTCACAGCCTTGAAGTTGAATTTGCAATGATCCCTGGCTGCTGCTATGTGGTAGGTCTCAAACCCAGGACAAAAGACTAACTGAGGTGCCTACTTGCCCTGTCAAAGCACCCCTTCTTCCCTGCCTGTTACAGTGTGCCTGGTATACCCCACCCTAAACTTCTCCAGCCCAGAGGCTGGGCTGCCCTTTTCCCAGCTGCCCTTTCCTACAGAATCCAGCCATTTTGCTTACCCTGTCTTTTTCTTCTACCCTTTATTCTTCTGGCTTTCCCCTCCCTCCTCTTGTCACATGGCCTGGCACAGGGTCATGTTCACTCTGGACTCTCCCAGATGTCTCGGGCTCTGGCTATGCTCTCCCTTTTCTCTATAATAAACCTTCTCTTTCACCTTACTTACAAGCAGTCATGTCCTTCCTTTTTTTATTTTTTCATTCAACCTGGGAAGGCTGGGGGGGGGGGGGGGAAGGATTGTCTGGCTGAGCTTCTTACTCTGTTGACCCAGGGTCGCTCTGTCAGTGAGTAGAAAAGTGGATCCTGAAATCTGTCCTCTTTGGTTCCAAGCTCAGAACATTCTCCACCCCTCTGCATTGGTAGACAATATGACAAAGCATTTTAGCAGGAAAAAACTGTCATAGTTAGTTTTTGTTAAAGTGACACAAACCTAGACATACCTGGGAAGAGGGAATCTTAATGAGGAATTGCCTCCATCAGATTGGCTTATGGGCATGGCCCTAGGGATCTTTTCTTGATTGCTGACTTATGCAGAAGGGCCTAGCTTACGGTTGGCAGTGCTATCCTGGGCTTGAAGTGTATAAGAGAAACAGCTGAACAAGCCAGAGGAAGTAAACCAATAAGCAGCACTCCCCCACGGCCTCTGCTTCAGTTCCTGCCTCCAGGTTCCTGTCTTGAGTTCTTGTCCTGCCTCCCTTAAGTGATAGACTGTGACCTGGGAGATTGAATAAACCTTTCCTCCCCACCTTGGTCTCGGTTAGTGTTTAATCATAGTAACAGAAAACCAAACTAAAACAGATCCTAAATGTCAGTAAATCTGTTTTACAGACAACTAGAAAAAATGGCATTAGGGCCAGGGGTAGAGGGCTAGAGTGAGTCATTTGTAGCTGCCCTTGTTTAATGACTGTCTTTACACGGCCAGTCTTGGTCCCTGCCTGGCTATCTTTTACCTACAAAAAGCCTCTCTTTGCACACACAGTGCTTCATTATGTGGTCCACTTAATTACATGTATAAGGTGGAATAAAATTTCATATGTCCGTGTGGAGTTGCATTAAGCAATATTTTCATGTTGCTTCCAGCCATGGTGTGAAAATCATAACCTCACTGCCACGTAATTTCTTGGAAATTCACACCTAATACTGTACGGGTAATGCTAAAACCAAAGAAACTTTCTCTACCTCCCTTCTTTTGCACCGCCCCCTTTCTCCCCGAACCAACTGCTGCTATAAGAAACACCAAATACGTGGAAAACTCAGGGAGACTGAAAGTTCATAACATAAAACTGAGCTGGGCCTTCAAAGCCATGGCAAGGTGTCTGGAGACCTGAGTGGTGGCCAAGGTGATGTGCCTTCTCACCCCTGGAGAATTTAAAAATCAGGTTTTGTTTTACTCTGAGTGATGAGAAAGAGAACAGGAAGATGCTAGAGGAGGAAGACCAGGACGAAGGGCAGAACCGAAGGCCACAAGGAAGTGAGGTGGTCTGGAGGCCAGGAATTACCCATGTGTGAGTAGCATCTTGGTGGATTTCAATCCACTTACGTGGTGGAATGTAAGCTCATGAGAGCTTGGTCTGCGTTTATTTAAGTCCAGTAAACATTTACTGTGCTAAAGAGGGGGCTGACCCTGTGCTAAGTGCAGAGGACCTGGGGATGAAGTGAGCACTTCCGTGTGTGTGGATGATGGCTGGAGATTTAGGTCAGACATGGGTGTGCAGAAGTAGCACCACCCCCCCAGCTGCCATTTGGGAAAGGCCATTTTAGGCAGAGGTGGTGTGTCATGGCTTTTCTGTTGCTGTGACTAGGGAAACTTACAGAAGGAGGATTCTGCCAAGGCTTACCATTCCAAAGGGATAAGAGTCCCTATGGTGGGATGGCCATGCCCCTGGACCTGAATATCATTAACCACAAGCAGGAAGCAGAGACAGTGAACTTGAATAGAACAAAGCTTTTAATCTCAGAGCCTGCCCCCAGTGACTCACTTCCTCCAACATGGCCAATGTGGCACCGAGTCTTCAAAAGTCTGAGAGTATGGGGGACATTTCTCATTCAAACACCACAGATGGGGACACAAAAGTCCAGGAAGTGACGGATACCACATGTTCAGGAAAGAACTCCTATGGCCTGGAGACCCCACAGGACTATCAGGAAAGCAGGGGAGTTGGAGATGCCCAGGAGACAGGATGACAGTGTTGACATCAACTCATTGACAAGACAGTAACTTAAACAACTGTTTCTAAAACAGATTAAATTAGTCATCCTCAAACTCATTACTAGCCTTTGGAGATTTCAGGTAGTTGCCTTTGCCTGGTAGGAAAGGACTTCAGCATCCTATGAGATTCTCAAACTCAGCCATGACTGAGAACTAACAGGCTTCTCCAAAGGCAGAGCCAGTTTAGATCAAGTGAGCCATGGCCCTTTCTAATGGTCCTTTGAATTCCACCCCTGCCCCGCCTGTGTATTTTGGAATGTGGCCTGATTTTTCTGAGACCTGACCCATTCCAAAATCTCCTCACCCATTCAGTTCTCATTCTCTGAAGGTCAAGATGAAGAGGGATCCCAAGTACCCATGGGGAAGCATCTGAGCCAGAGCCACAGTGCCAGGGATGTGCTGTGCTTGCAGCTCGGAGACAGAGATATGCCAGTTACCTTTTGGTTACTGTGGCTAAAATAACGGACAGAAACAGCGTTAGAAGAAAAGATGCCCTTGTCTCACTCTCTTAGAGGTACCAGCGCATCACGCAGGAAGGCACGGCAGAGCGGAACAGTTCCTGTCATGCAGCCACCAGTAAGAAGAGAAGGGGTAGAGCTGGCATTCTCTTGGCTCCCTGGACCACCCAGCACACAGGGGAGTGCACCCACATCCCGGTGGGTCCTTTTCCCTTTAGTTGCTCACCTCAAAAAGTCATCACAGAATCCACCGATATGCGTCACTGGTCTCCTCGGTGATTCTAAATATAATCAGGTTGAAGGTGAAGATAAACCATCATGAGGAGGTGGAGGTGGCAAACTTGTCCTGTAAAGAGCTAAACAACTGTCACACACCTTGTATTGTACAAACTCCATTCCATCCGCTCAGCTCTGCCATTGCAGCATCATGGAGGCATTTAAAAGGGGGCGCAGCTGTGTGCCAACAAGACTTCCCTTGCATTTGAGGACTTGCTTACAGTGGATATGCTTTGGCCGGTCAAGCGAGAAGTATTCTCCATGGTCTGAGGCATTTGAGCACTTGATCCCCAGTAGGTGGTGCTATTTGGGGAGGTTTAGGAGGTGTGGCTTGCTGGAGGAAGTGTGTCACTGGAGGTGGGCTTTGAAAGCTTAAGGCCAGCCCCACCCCGAGTTATCGCTCTCTGCTTTGTGACTGCAGTTTGAAATGTGATTTTTTATTTTTTGTTTGTTTGTTTGTTTGTTTGTTTGTTTGTTTTTGGACATCAGTACCTGTCACCATGCCTGCCCCTTGCTGCCATGATGGGCTCGTCTCCACCTAAAACTGAGTACAGACAAGCCCCTTCTTCTCTAAGCTGCCTCACTCTGGTGTCTCTTCATAGCAATATGGAGCTTCCCTCCACCTGGGACCTATTTTCTGAAAGACCACCTGCTGAGGCAGAGCGGATGGGCCCATCCTGGGATTCACAGCTGAGTAGTCTGTAAGAAAGAAGAATGAAAGGAGGAGGAAGCAGAGGTCGGGGAGGCCAGCCCAAGCTCTAAAGGACGTCATTTTTAAGTAAGAAAGATCAAGGTCTGTTCTGTGAACTTTAGTCTCAGGCCTAGTAACAGAGGTTCCAGAACCATCCTTGCCTTGCTGCAGGGAATGAGAGGATGTGGTCTAAGGCAGCCCTCTGCCGATGCCCTAGTGAGATGGGTTAGACCTTGCTCTCAAAGCTTTGTTCGCGCTCGTGAGATGACGTGCAGCGGAGACAGCGCTGCGTGCTGACTGCCGCAGACCATGTTGAAGATTGGCTGCCGTCCGCTGCAGATTAAGCCGGTGAAGTCAGCATCAAGCTGCCAACAATGCAGGGGGTTCATGCTACACAGGACCATGGGGATGTTGGCATGGGCATCCTGGAAATTCCACAAAAGCCCTGCCTGTGCAAGGCTCAGGGACACCCGGCACCCTCCTCTGGGCACCTGGGTTGTTTTTCTTTTTCTTTCTTTCTGAACACCAGCATTCTAGATCTGCTCAGTCTGTGTGATGAGAGGAGGGCTCTGTTTCTGACCTGGGCCACAGTGGCTGGCTCTACCACAGTTACGTGAGACTGGGTTTCAACAAACCTGGAACATATAGTAGAGAACGAAAAGGGTTTCTTGCTGTTCGGAGCAAAGCTGAGCTGATAGAAGCCCGGAACTGTGGAGCATTGCCCCCGGGGAAGAGACTCCTGAGAGCATTCTCACCTCAGCATCAGTGGAGAGGTGGAGACAGTCTCCAGTCAGCTTTGTTGAACAACTGTATCCAGCCAAGCCTGAAGCCACGTGGTGTATGTGTGGTAGATGTGTGTGTGTTCTGTGTGCGTGTGTATCTGCATACCTATGTGTAAGTATATGTATATTTGCATGTATATATATGTGTGTATGTGTGTTATGTGTGTATGTATGTGTACATGTATGTGTATGTATGTGTGTGTGTACATGTGTATGCACATGTGTGTTTGTGTTTATGTGTGTGTTTCAGTTATATGACACTGATTCCTTTTTGCTCTCATAACCATTTAAGCTGGCTTCCAGTCACTTGTAGCCAATGACTGATAACCTAAATAAAGTGATGCTTGATTCACTAATATTTTATGGTCTTTACTCTCTCTTATTTCCGATGGTCTCATGTGTCTTTAACTCTCCGAACCAAGCACTTCACAGATGGCCAATCAGAAAACTGACAGCAATTTACGTGTCTGATTGGTCAGATCTCAATACTGCAGAAACCAGTCAGTCAGTCAGTCAGTCATCAATCAGTCTGCGGCCCTGCCAGCATTAAGGAGCTGAACGGACACAGGGTTCCATTTGAACTCCCCCTGGCAGCCTGTTAAAATTCACAAAGTTAATTTCAGCTCCAAGTTTTTGATGGGTCGGTTTACATCTTCTGCTTGTCACTTCCCGGGATTTTCTTGTTTAAATGAACTGGACCTTCGCCACCCCTTGCAGCAGCGTTGCAAATATAGAGAGCCCCAGATATCACACTCAGCTTGGCAGGCATTTGAAATTCAACAGCCCGCAAGCCGATCCAGTTTCTGGGCTGTATTTATAGCTCAGATTTATCCCCCTCAGTGCATCTTATCTGACACAGTTTAAGGTCCAAAGCCACTTCTGTTTTCCACAGCATTGTCCAGGGCAGGCGTGCTTGGCTTTTACACCCCAGCACATCCAAAACCTGTCTCCCTGGCACCTGTGGAGGTCCTGGTTACCTCTGCAAGTGGAGAGTCCAAAGTGCCGGGGCCTGAGCATAAGGAAATGTGATTGCTTGTGGAATTACTTATTTCTCCAGTGGCCCAAGTCCAGGCATTCAGCAGGTGTTATTCTTTTCAACATTCACAAACAAGTGTATTTCCCAAGTGAATTAACTTCTTTAAGATGGGCAATAATTGCACATGGTTTTATGAGGGTATTTATCCAAATATAGAATATGATTACGTTTTGCAATTAAATGCATTCTAATTTCCCTGTGAGCCCTGACAGCAGGATAGTGTATCATGGCTGAACAGCTGGCTTATCCCTGGCTCAGGATTCTGACTGTTCTTGAGTGAGCATACAATTCTTTAAATTTTTTTCCCTCTGTCTTAATTTTTACACCTGTCTCTGTAACCCATTAATAATAATATCAGTACTTCCAAAGGGTGCCTGCATTATATGGCAACTGATAGAAGGAATTCAAGCTCACCATTTCCTAAGATACTTACAAAGGGAGCACTGAGGGCTCACAAGAATTACCCTGTACTGTTACTGTCAGTAGAAATACAGATACGGTTCAAAGAATGCAGCAATAACCACCCTCACTTGGGTGTGTATGATAATGTCCACTAGCCTATCAGCCTTGACCCGAGATCAGAAACTCTGAAGATTTTGTTGACGTTGACATTATTTGTTTGTTTGTTTGTTTGTTTCCCCCTCAACTTCACCTTTTAAGTGTAGTTGATGATACAGGTTCTTTAAGGACTGTTAGAACATGCACCAATATTTGCTGAGCCAGAAAACTGTTAAATTATTTTTCCTGTGACTCTGTGGCTTGTCTGCTGATTATTGCTGTCTTAAGGCCCCTTTTGTTGCAGTGCTGACAGAAACATCAATACAGGCTCTGTGTTGCCACTGGTGTTTTGCTGATGAGTGACATTACTTTCTTTGATGGTCTTGTACAGAAATGAATATTAGTCAAATTCTAATGCAAATACCCCAGGGAATTCACCCTAATATGCATACGGGGAATAGACTGGTTTGAACATTTCTATAACTTTCTGAACTGAGAGGGAGCCCAAAGCCCCTTTCATCAAGGCTGGAACTTCAATGCCTGCTACTCACAGTTTCCTTGAGAGTGTTCGGTGCTCGGGTGAGCTGCTTGATTCCAGCTGGCCTCTTCTGGGGTCTGTGGGTACTGGCTTTGGCAGGATTGGACTACAGCTCCGTTTAAGAAATTGATTTTTAGGCACTGGTGTCAACACTGGCCCTGTGCATGTAGAGATAAGCAGTAGTTGTGGCGGGGGAGGGGGGCGGCTATCAGGATCAGAGTCACCAAGAACCTTGTGCAGCAGACAATGCCCGAGGGGTCACAGTGACATCTAGATCGTTTCACAACTCTCCCAACAGAGATGGGGTTGCGTTTTGGTACTCAAATTGGATGAGAATCCTGATTTGCAGTTTGAGTTATAAGAGAAGACACACATTGGCCTGTCCCCCTTTGTCTCACATGCTGTTCCCGTACAACCACCGCCATGTTGTAAGGTAAATGGGGCCAAGCTCTGTCCTGGGTGCAGGAGCAGTTAGATAGCATCATGGTGCTGGGGGTGGGGGAGGGAGGAGGCAGCAGGAGGGAGGATGCCTGTGATTCTTGACCTTGTCAACTTGACTGCATTTGGAACCATCTAGAAGACACGCTTCTGGGTGTGTCTGTGAGTTGAGTTTTCAGAGACATTTACCAAGAGGGAGACCCACCCTCATGTGGCCGTCCCCATCCAGTGGGCTGGGGCTCCTAAACTGAATAGAAGGGAGAGAGCGAACAGAATGGCAGCATTCTCCTTTGCTTCCTGACTGCGGGTGCAGTGTGACTAGCTGTGAGGCTCCTACAATCATGCTTTCTCTGCCACGGCGGACTACACCCCCAAACTGTGAACCAAGATATGATGCTTCTGTCAAGAATTAGTCAGAGCAGCTAAGAAAAGTAATATAATATCTATTCAGGCAGGAATAAGTTAAAAACAAAAGCAAAACAAAAATCAAAAACCAGATTAAGAAACTCTGAAAGAGTCAGAGGTAGCCTGTCCAAGGAAAGAGTCATACTCTGACTGGCCAGAAACCCTGGAAATTGACTTAGTCTCATCCTCAGAAAAACATGTGAAAACAATAGTCACAACATGGGAACTGAGGCACACATGTCCTTTCAAAGTGTTATGTGGGAAACTGGGAAGACCTCAGAAACTGGTGACAGAAGCAAGGGGGGAATTTCCCAAACAGAAGGGTAAGATTTCCTCAGAAGGGAAATTGCATGGCCCAGGATAGAAGACAAGCAAATGGTGAGAGAAGCAGCAAGGAATTGTGGGAGAGATGAGCCTGGGAGTATGCAGAGGTTTGGCTCTCAAGGGAGGAAGTGAGTCTGACCTGGTCATCCATGCAAAGCCAAAGACTACAGGAAAGTACGGGAGGGCAGGCCTGGGCTTTACAAAGACCAGGGGCAGTGGCTAGCCGGGCAGGGCGTGTGTGTGTGTGTGTGTGTGTGTGTGTGTGTGTGTGTGTGTGAGAAGAGGGAGACAGAGCCTCAGAGATGCCTTGTCCTTTATTTGGTTCAGTAAGTCCCAACAGTCTCTCTGCTTCAGACCTTCACTGGGCAGAGGTGGCAGGTAGCCTTTAGTCAGGCTCTGTGCTAACCTGCTGCTCTGCATCTTATACCTGCCATGTCACTCCATGCTCTCCCCACTCCCAGCTCTTCCATCCTGAGAGGTAGAGGCTAAGGTCCCATTCGACAGTAGTAAAGCCTGACTCTGTGCCTCCCAAGTTCATCCTTTAATGCTTACCTATGGTTTTCAAAACCCGTGGGCAAATGGGAGTGGTGGTTTATAAATTCGATCCCAGCTCTTGGGAGTACAAGGCTAGCCTTGGCTACATAGTAAGTTCCAGGTCACTCTGGGCTACGGGAGAGCCTAGATGAAACAAAAGAAACAAAGAAACAAACAACAAACAAACAAACAAAAAACCCCTGTAAGAGCAGAAAATGAAACAGCAAAGCCTGTGGGGGCTGGAGAGAGGCCCTGTGGGGGCCGGAGGGAGGCCCTGTGCGGCAAGGTCAGGGATTTAACCACCTTGTGTCATCTTGCTTGGGGTAAAGTTCCAGATTCCTGGCTTCTCTCCAAAAGGGCGTATGTATAGGGAATGGCAAGAAAAGAAACCACCGTCTCTGTCTCTTTGTCTCTGTCTCTCCCTCTCTGTTACTTTGGCCTGGCCTAGCTCTGATCTGACAAGTCTTGCAAGGGACCCCAGCCACCCCAGTCTGGCCCCCAGACTCTGAGCCCCATAGAATTGATCAACCAACAGTTTAAACACTTTAAAAGCCACTATTGTTGGGAGCAGAAGCTCCCTGGGGTGCGGGGGTGGGGTTGGGCAGGAGGAGGAGCTGGGAGCTTCCTGCTGGAGGCGGAGGCCACCAGGTGGTAGCTCAGCACTCTCTAAGCTATGCTCAGAGAGGCTGGGCTGCAGGAGGGGCTGCTGCTCAGGCCTTTACATTCACCCCAGGTCATTCACTCTCAAGGGGAAGTCAGGAGAAGTGGTAGGTCCTCTCATCCTCTCTTGAAGAATCCACATCTGTTCTTCCTCCTATCAAAACCGGCCAGCATCCCTTCCTGCAGTGGTGTGTGGACCATGAGAAGCAGACATGTCTTGCTGGGTGAATGGATGGGCAGCTCTTGTCCCAGCCTCCCTCTACCCTGCTGTGGGTTCAGGAAGACTCACTCAGAAAGCTTGGGACCTCCAGGCTCTGGTAGTAGGTGACTTTAAGTTTAGGTCTTGCTGTGCTCCATGAAGGAAGAGTTTTGGGGACACAGACTAAGCCAAACACAGAGGTCATAAAACAAAATTTATCTTTAATTGGTAAGTGTCAACAGCAGTACAAAAGATGGAGTGATGACAACTAGTTTAGGGTAGAGGACAGTCTTGAGGTAAATGAGCATAAATAGGCAGTTCCTATAGACACTCCCCCGCGGGCCTGAGCCCCATCATGGCATATACATTGTCACCCAAGGATGGCGTGTCTAACACATGTCAGGAAAGCACCTTGTGCAAAGAGGGGGAAAGTAGCTAAGGTGCCAATGTATTCCAGGATAGACAAAGACGGCACGCCTTTCTGTCTCCTCCTTTCCCTTAATCGTGAGGCAGGGCAGGAAAGCCCAGAGAAGTCCCACTGCAGGGTGTTCCATGCTGAGTTTGTCTCATGCCAATACTGTCCAACAAGATCCAAGAGGTCTGTGTATGTGACAAAGCTAAGGGCAGTGATCCACTCCTTTCAATTCGAAGAGATTCTGTTGTTGTTTTTTTCCCATTTCTTTAAGTCCTTAGCAAACTTCTTTTTATCACTATCCAGAGGAGAGTGCACAAAAGCTGTGATGGTAACCCTTCAGGTCATTTAAAAACTTTACACTGGACTGTACAAGAATTTTTTTTTCGATAAACTATTTACATTTTCAGACTTTCAAACATATTCAAAGCAGCAATAGACACTAGTTTTTTAATGCTTGTTTGTTTTGCTAATTGCCCAAAATAGTTACCAGCCATGGGCCAAGTAGGTACCTGTGGTATTCATAGAGTTTCAACAAAAAAAAAAAAAAAAAAAAATCTGCACTTAAAATTTGCTGGAGGGTGTGCTTAATGTCCCTAGAGTCTAGAGGGTCACACCCACAGTGTTGCTATGGGAACCAATGCACAGTACCTTGACAACAGAGTTGTAGTTGTCTGGACAGCCCTACACAAGCTTTACACTTCAAAACAGCAGCCAGCATGTCAGTCCAGCATGTCAGTGAGTTGTGCTGATTAAATTAACATAGAATACAATCTCACAATATACATCACAAACAAATTACAATGTAGGCAAAGAAAAGAGTTACAGTAAGATAAGTTATGTAGTAACAGCTTAGAGGCTTGTATAGGGTAATTCAAAATTGTACATGGCAAATACAAGAATGAGCAAAAACAAGTGCTAAACATCCTAATGTGCTACAAGCTGAAGAAGGATACAATGAAGGCTGAGTTTTAAAAAGAGAGAGAGCAAATGCATATGTGACGAAGACAGACAATGGCGGGTGCACACCAGCAGACCTGCAATGACAACAAAATATTTGCACATTCCCCAGACTCCAAAAGTGCCCGCACTGAAGCCCTGCTCTATCCCTGCAGTTCTGTGGAAACAAGACCAGCAAGAAACATCACCTACTTGCCTTCTGCCAGCTCCTTTGTCAATAGATGGGAATCTGCAGGAAGCCTTAACTTCTCGCCCCTCTCTGACTCCCTCCACCTCTGCCCTCGAGTGCCAGAGTGCCAGTATTTGGAAAGGACAGGATGGGGACAAAAAAAAAAAAAAACAAACCTGCGCTTGAATATTGTGATTTTTCAATCTGGTTTTGATGTGCAGGGCCACAATCGAGAGTATGTGGTGTCAGAAACAATGTGGTCGGCAAGGGAGACAGCTGCTCATAAAAAAAAAATAATAATCATAAGCCATGTCAGGAGTAGAGGACCTAAACAAAAAAAGCAGTGCAAGTGAGACCACCGTCATTATACTTTGAGAATGAACCGAAGTATCAGCTCAGTCCTTGAGGGAAATGTGGACATCAGGCAAGGCTATGGTCAATGTGGTTGCCCCTTTTTTAGTAAAGAGGAAGACCCGGCCTTCCTATCAAACGATTCCGCTAGACACAGCGCACAGTTGTTGGCACTTGGTACAGGTCTTCTCCTGTGGCTCAAAACTATTAAGTAATTTGTGTTTTCTTTTCCTCAAGAGTTGGTAGAGTCAATTTATTGAGACTGAGTGGCTGGAGAGCAACAGCCTCATCTGTAGCATCAGTGTGTCCAGGCCATATTTCTGCTTAGGGAGGTAGTCATCCTTAATTGCTGAGCTCCTGGCTCAGGAGGCTGTTTACTAGAGATGTAACCTGGCTCTACAGAAGCCTCTTTTCATCTCTAGAGGGATCACTAGAGATCACTAGATTTTTTTTTTTTTTTTTTTTTTTAGCACTCCCAGCTCACATAGGGCTAATGTCCAGACGAGGCCTGCATTTGACAAGTGGAATGGCATTCTGAGTCCACACCTGAATTTAGAACCTGGCCTGGAGGTTGGTTTCAGGCATTGTAGAAGGAATTCAGGCTGAGGACAGGCTAGAAGCTATCAAATACCACATGATGCAAACCTGAAAGGTTGAGAGAGCATTTGCGAAAACAACATGGCCTAGAATTTGCCAGTGAGGAAGAGAAACTGCCAACCAGGCTTCTCATGCCCATGGATGGATAAGTCTTCTCTCTGTGTCCCTTTATTCCTTCCCCTCTTCCTTTCCTTCCTATTCCATAGAGCCTGTTCATTAATAAGAGGATTGTCTAGCAATACTGCTGTTCCCAGTTGACAAAGAAAAGCCTGATCCTGTGAATTCTTTGATAATGGAGAAAACCCCAGGCTTTGATTTAGTGCTAGTATAAAAGAGGGAAGGAAACACAGGTTCCCCTTGCCTTGGTACTGTGGGGTTTATACTATCTGGAAGATCTTTACCTCTGAAAGGCAACTCCTGCTTCTTGCCATGGTGGGGCCTCAGAACTATCTGGGCAGACGGGTCTGGATTTGCAAAGCAAACTGACTTTCTCCTAGCTCTGCTGGAATCTCAGTGTGTGCAACTGCTCAGCTTTTTAGAAGGAAAGGGGGGAAGTCTGAGTCAGTGGGTTCCAGACTACACGAGAACCAAGTAGGGGTCCTGCTGTCTTGGCTGGGGGTGAACACTGCCTCACCGGAGCTGATGACTCTCTGTCCATACTAAATGTGACTGGCCAGCTTTCAGTGTGGAGCAAGACATGAATAGAGAACGGAAAGAAGATACATAACTTATTTTTCACTAGGAATTCATGAACCAAAAATAAATTCTATTTCTATGTTATATTTACACAATTAGAAAACTCTAAAAATGAGATGGTGAAGTCATAAAGACTTTGTTTAAGCCCCACTGATGTAAGTGATCTCTGTGATTGTCATTCTCCATTCCCATGGATATTTAGAGCCAAATGTGGCTAATAAATAGAATAAACTGTGTATGCACAAAATTTAGATTCGAATACAGCATCACTGTCTGAGCCGATGAAGGAGGCGCTCACACCCAGTCATTCCCGGACAGCTTTTGTATTTGAGAACATGTCTAGAAGTCACTGGACCCCAGCGCTGAGGCAGAGCCACAGCTGACACAGAGCGTTCCTACACACATGTATTTTGCATAAATAAATGAAATAACAAGACATAAAAATGACTCAGATCCGGCAACTGTGAGGCAAGCCCACACGAGTCGAAACAGATGACTTTTGTTCATGTAGTTTCCATACCAGTTTCACATTAGTCAGTGATAAAAATACCATTTATATCCAGTGCTTGTAACACTTACGAAACGACATCTGTGAGTGTGTGTGGTTTTTTTTTTTTCTTTTTCTTTTTCTTACTACAAGCAAAATCAAGTTTCAATCCTAAAGAACAGTCCTTTGTTCTCTACCAGCCCAGAATATTATTTTGGCATGGTCATAAAAACAAACAAAATTAACTACTATGCTAAATGCTTGCCTTTGTGCAAAATTAATTACATACAATACAACGCTAGCCATACAACACTCTACCTATGCAGCACAATTTAAAAAAAAATGGAACAAACAAAGTAAAACAAAACAAACATACCAATGAGGGCAGAAGCCAAAAGAGAAGAGGGGAAACTGAGGAGGAGACAAAGAATCCCAAGAAATCAGTAAGACTTAATAAATACTCATTTTGTTTTTGAAAAGTAACCCCCTCCTCATATAAAAATCAATGTACAAGAACAAAGTTCCAATCCCCAAGCAATATTAAAACAAAACAAAACATTCCTATCAGTACCTTAAACAGCTTATGGAGAGCACTCACAGCTAAGGGCGCAGCTGCTCATCTCGTGGCTATACCTATTTATTGCTATTAGGTATGGCCCGAGCACTCTTTAAATAAATACAAAGTTTTACTACTTTCTCCCAAGTGACAAAATGGCTCAAAAATTGGATGGAGCTGTTCTTTGTCCTGATGCTCAGATTCTGGGCTGTCCTGTTCACTGACACCTCCCACTGAAGGTCTCTGAGTGTGGCTCCTGGTAAGCAACCTGGGTTCAGGAAGGTTGAACTCAAACAGAACTAACTGCCTGTAGTTAGCAGAATGTCTTTAGAGCCAACCTTGAGTGGCAGGAGCACATCACCTCATTCACAAGGAGCCACTGAGAAAATAGGGTCTTCCAGAGGAGCTGGTGGGCTGCCCCAGACACCATCTGTCCTATGGGCTAGCAGCACCCATAGCTCACCTTCCCTCTGGTTTCCTTTCCTTTGAGGCTTCTAACATCCTATAGACCTTGCAAAGATCTCCATGGGTGTGCCAGCTGGAACCAGGTATTTCAATAAAGGTGACAGCACGCCAGCTCCACCATTGACCCCTGTGTGGCCCATGGACCCTGGGCTTCAGAGCTGCTTTGAGAAGCCCCTGGACTGGCAGTAACCACTGCTGACCCTGACTGCTGAATGGAACTCAGGTTCTACTGCACTGAAAACTGAATGAGGGAGAAACTCTAGTCAAAGACCTGAGGTCACAGTGACTCACAGGGGCATACGTGTTTAAATGGAGGGCCCCTTGATACAGATGCACAACCCTGCAGCCAGATGCGGCCATCTCTAAAACAACAATATATGCATTTACTAGCATCACTTCAGAAATGTTTCCAGGGGCTCTGGGGACACGAGATTGCTATGTACATCTTTTGTATCCAGCAGGAAAGAGAGGTGAAAGGGTGAAGAGGGCAAAAAAAAATATTAAATTAATGCCACCAATAATTTTTAAAATAAATAATAAGTGGACCCTTGACATTCTGGAATGAATAAATTATTTAAGAGAACAATGTGTTAAGATTGAATGTCAGGGTGAAAGGCAAGGGGAGAATGGATGTAGTGAGAGGTGGTCCCAGGCAGTGGAGACCACCATGTTGGTGTTTGGTGTGGTGATTGCTCTGGTGCAAATGTCATCCCACGCCACACACTGATGGCACGTCAAGAGGCAAACACAATTGGGTTCACGCACTGTGGCAGCTTTGCTCATTCCTTACAATATCTTGTCTCCAGATTCCTGAGTACTTCACCATTTTCTGGAAAAAAAAAGTGTGGTTTGCTATTTTATTTTAAGATGCCAAAGATTGTCTAAGACTTTGCAGTGTCTCCTGTAAGACTTTCAAAATAGTTAAGATTCAAAAGTTATGAAAAAAAGTTTGGCACATTCAAAGTTGAATTCTACACATGGAAAAACAAATGGAATTCTGAGGCCTTTTAAACATGTTCTATATGCAGCCGCACATGCCGTGGACTTGTCTGCTTTCACAATAGGAAATCCTCAGTTGTTTTCTAAAGTAATTCAGAATAAAAACACATTCACAACCTGTAGCCGGCACAGCATACCTGAGTGAGAATGTTTAACCCCATCTAAAACAGTAACTTAAACCCTTTGTCAACATCCAAAAGAAAAATAGTAAGACAGAAATGTAAGACTAGTAAGACGGCGGTGGGCGGAGATAGGTGTCCAAGTCCCGGTGTCTCGTATTTAATACGTCTTCACCTAAATAAACAACAACAGGAACGGTAACGACAAAAACTCAAGTTTATGAAAAATCAGGAAAACGTAATCTCTCTCACACGTTACGAAGCAATTAAGACCATTCTGCTGATGTATTGTGGAGCCACAAATGCATGCGGGCTCTTTAAGAACTTTGTTGTTGTTGTTGGGGAAAGGGGGTGAAATGTCAGAGTGTTTTAATTCAGCAAACAAAAGCTCCTCAGTTGGCACTGACAGGCTCTGGGGCCTCATTTTCGCTGCTATAGTCTGATTTGGGATCATCTTCGTAGTCGTCATAGGCTTCCATTTCATCCTCTCCATTAATCATGTCGTTCCCAGCCAGGCTTGCGCCGTCCATCTTCATACCATACGTGCTCTGGATGACGGGAAGGCTGGGCTCCGGGCTGGCAGAGGTGCTAGAGCAGTCAGATGTCATCTGAGGTGATGGTGTGGTCGTTGCCATAGTAATAGCACCAGGATACACAACACCTGTTCCTGTGGTGATGGGAATCTGAGGCTGTTGCCTGTATAGATTCAGAGACAAAATGAAAGAGATGGAAATCTCTATCAGTTCTCACATGAGACCTGGGACTTCTGAACCCACATTTTCCAAGCCAGGCCCTATGGAACATGTGAAGTCACCAGAAGTGACAAAAAAAAAATTCCTTGGAAGGATCACTGGACCGTCCCTGACGCTGTGGCTGGTGGTTAACTGATACGACGCAGCCATTTGCTGACGGCTTCACAACATAAAGGCAGAACTTTCAACTCGGCAAATACTACAGAGCTCAGATCATACTTGGCATCGAGGTGGGCACAAAAGGCTGTAGTTAAGACCACAACAGTCCATATGAGAGCATTTTTAAAAAGAAACCAGGGAGCAGTTTTTGTTTGTTTGTTTGTTTGTTTTTTAACACTTGAGAGGCTTAGGCATATTGTAGTGACACTCTTAAGTGGGATGCTGTCATCTTCAACTTGGTTGGAGAAGTAGGAATGACAGAGAAAAATGAAAAAGGACCTGGCAAGTCCCAAATAGGCAAATTTGGCCAAAGACTCACTCTGTTCTCTGTCTCTATTTTAATGTGTCCTTGTTTCTGTAGCTGGACTTGCCAGGCTAGGGTCCTTCTAGAATAGTTATCTTGAATATCCCTACTCCTGAGGCTGAGGATGGAGCTGGGGCTGAAGGACTCGGTAATAAAAAGCAGTGAGCTTTGCCCACTAATAATAAGAGGCAGCAGGCCTGCTGCTCCTGCTCCTGCTCTAGCCCAGCAGATGCCAAGTCGAGTCCCAGCAGATCACTTCTTCGTACTGTCCCCAGTTCAAGAGTGAGCAGATCTGTGAAGGTCAAGCTCTCCAGTACAGGAAGAGCAGCCATATACCTCTCCTTTCACTCAGCACACAAGAATTAAAGCTCTACCCGGCCGAGAAGTTCCTGAGGTGTCGTTGTTTTCAACTATGTAAATTTATCAGGTGGTGTTCAATGGTTATGGGCAGATTCTAGTCAACACACACCCCAAGCAGCACTGTAAGAGTGCTTCCTGAGTTTTTGGTATTCGTATGTTTGTATAAGATAGGGTCAGGGGTGATCTGAAAGGTTCACCTACCTTGTTGTAATCAAGGCTTCTAGTCAATGCTCACTTGAGCAGCTCTTATCTACATTAATGAGACTTTCCATCTGCCTCACTGTCATGGAAAGACATGCATATGTAGGAAGCAGCCTTGTTACCAGCCGGTCAGGAACACTCCAAGAGGGGTGTCATTTCCTTACAGAGTTCTCCAGCCTCATTTGTAGAAGGAGAAAGGGAGAAAGGCTAAGATGCCAGACATGTGTGCTCACACTGTCTTTAAGGACCTTTAGTCACCATTTACCCATTCTTTAATTGGATAAAGCTTTAATTCTTGTGTCCTGAGCAAAAGGAGAAACAGTGGAAGCTCTTCCTGCACAGGAGAGCTCAACCTTCACAAGATCTGCTGGTTTGTTTGAACAAACCAACACATACTTTTTATCTATTGGTTTTATAGTGTGTATTAACATAACACACAGGTTTGTGTATTATAACATATATATAAAACTTTATTCAACAAACATGATCACCTCTTGAGTTCTTATCACTCCTGAGATAACATAAGCTGGCAACTCAAGAAAACCTAGCCAAGCTGGTATTGACATGGGACCTGACAATAATCTAGTTCCTATGATTCCTGTGTTGAATCTGATCTCCTGAAGAAAGCTAGTGATAGGAGAAGCCACATCTGTCTGTAGATGCACCACAGGAAAACCTGCTCCCTCTCAAATTCTAAAAAGATATGCTTCTTGCTTCGTAAATTTGTGGTAAATTAGCACAACTTTAATTTCATATTAACCTGCCTAGGGCAAGAGATACTGTTTTACATTTATGACTAATTTTGGATAATTATAGTAGAAGTATTTTTTTGCCTTAATTACAAGTGTAAAGAGAACACTCTCCTTCAATATTGACCCATTTTACAGATTTCCTAAGGTGACAGTTATTCTGTACTTTGCAGACCAATAGAAACTATCAAAAAGTACATTTCCTTTAAATACAGAAGACACATGCTTTTCACAATAACAGATTGTTGCTTTTTGAAATATTCAAAGCAAATATATGTTATTTATTTTTATGTCTTAAATAAACTTAAACTGAGCCAAGCCTAGCCCTTGGTTCTGTACAGCCCTCTCCTAACTTAACTTTCCCTCATTCCTCATTGCTTCTCTCCAGGCTTCTGCTCACCTACACCTTCCTAAAAGTTTATAGTGGGTCTGGAGGTGGGGTTATCCCCTCCCTGCTCTGTCCAGGCACCCAGCTGGATCTGGGCAGAGAAACTGCACGACCCTGCTTCTGCTCTCCGCATGGAAAACGTGAGCTTCGCACCAGACTCCAATGCCATCTAGATAGCATATGGCACATTCCCCCAGTCTACTCATTTCTCTCCTGGGTGGCCCTTTCATGCTGTCAGTGCTCATCAAGTACCTGACTTCCATTCTAAGCTGATAACCTGGTTTTTATTTCACAGGAGAACTGGGCACAAGTAGAAGACTTTCTACAAGTCCCCATCATCACACTGACTCACTTATGTCTCTGAGCCCAACCCTCTTCCTGCATTGTGCAAGGTTAAGAAGCTCAGAATCAGACAGAGAGGCCTCTTGCTTGTCCACTGGACCTGTTTTCTATGGCCTACCAAGGAGTCCCTCCATACATTGTCTCTTCCATCATCACTTCTACTCTTCTGTCCTCTCTATCTGCTGTTCTACTTCTCCGATGTTTGAAAATAAAACTCGGGAAGTTGTCTCTCTTCATTTCTTCCTCTCAGTTCTTCCTTAGACCCATTTCAACTATTCCCAATGCCGTGCTGAAACAACTCAGGAGGAGATCACCAATAGTCTTCAAACTACTATATCAGCTTGATCTTCAGTCAATTTTATGGCTTTAAACAGTATCTGTGTGCTGACCACTCCCAGGTTTGTATCTCTATCAAGTACTTCCCTTCTAAACTAACTAACTAACTAACTAACTAACTAACTAACTAACTAACTAAGCAAATAACTAACTAACTAGCCCCCCCCCCCCCCGCCACACACACACTTATTTGTGTATGTCTCTTATTTGGATGCTAAAAACTATCTCAGTCTTACATGTGCGAAACCAAACTCCTGGCCCTCCTCTGGATTTTCAGCCTTCGTGTGGCCAGTCTGATCTTGGCTAATGAATATTTCCAACCTTTGCGGTTGCTCGAGTCGACTGTAGTAAGAGTAAGAGTTCTCTCAATTACCGCAGTTAATCCACTAACAAATCATGTCAGTTCTCCATTGGGAACATATCTAGCGTCTATGTACTTCTTGGCTCCTCTACTCCTACACACCTGGTCCAACTACCAGCAATTCAAGTATGATTTATCCTAGGAACCTAGCCTCTTTGTAACAGGCAGTTCCTCCTCAGACAAGTCCCAACACAGTAGTTAGAGTGATCCTTTCAAAACCTAGGCCAAAGCTCAGCATCTTTTGTTTTACTTTGTTTTAGCTCTTCAAAGACTTTCCTTTTTGCCTAGAGTCAAACTCAGCTTCACAATGGCCTATGAGGTCTTTCATAGTCTGGCTCTCTGTCATCTCTCTGACATACATAATTCTTCCAAGCTATTCCCTCTGCTCTGCCTTGTCATGCTGGCCTCTGACTTTTTAATAAGCTGGGCATAGTTATGCCTGGACACCTCGAGGCTTGCTGTCCTCTCTGCCTAGGCTCTGCACAGCCTGCTTCCTTACCCATTCTGCTCTTTGTTCTCACTCTCTCAGGAAAGTGTTCGGGGGCTACCCTGGCTGCTGGAGCCACCTCTGAAACCCTCTGGCACTTTTCCTTCCTTATGTTACTTTTCTCTGAAGGAACGTGTAGCTATTTTACTTAGTCATTGACTGATTATCTGACCTCTTCCACCACTAGAGCATAAGCTCCCAGGATAAGATTCTTCACTAACATGGCTCCTGAGCTCAGACAATGCCTGGCCACAGAGAACACTTAGTGAATCCCTGTTGAGTATATTGAGTTAGTTTCTGAGGGAATGAACTAGCAAAGGGAGGGAAAGCCAATGAAGAAAATAGAAGTGACACTTCAGAAAAGAAAATACCAAAAGTCTTTTAAAAGACTTTTTAAAAGTCTAAAAGTCTGGGAGGGACCGTGACAAAGAAAAAAATAAAGCTGTGACAATCTTTAGAGGCTGAATGATTGTCCTCATAAACAGGAGAACAAACCAGAGGACCAGGACCAACCTGCAAATCAACAGGCAGATTTCAGAGCAGTGAAGGGGAAAGAACCTTCTGGCATTGGAGAGGTTTCCCCAAGGAAGCAGCTCCCGTGGGAGGCAGCATGCCAGCCTCCCAGGATCCCGAATGGAGGTGCTCAGGAGGGGTGGCTGGTGACATGAAGCACAGAAGACCTAAGACCCTTCTGAGGTTATATCAGATTCTGTAGGGATGAAGCCCAAAGCTATATGGCACTCTGGTTTTGTTGTCTTATAATTTAGTCTTACAGACTTACAACAAACCAACAAAAAATTCCATGAACACAACTAGTCTGAGCTGAAGAATCTTGGCTTTGCTCCACCCAGCCTACCTTACACTTTCTTCATGGCCTCCTTTGTATTATTGCACATTTGACATTTTTCTCCCTCACACATCCTCTTCTCCTTTATTCTTAGTCAGGAATCTACTTTCTACTAGCCAGATCTTCTCAAACCTCAGCTCCCTCCCTCCAAGGTATCTGTGGCTGGTCTGTTCTTAATGCATAGCAAACTTCCTTCTTGGACTTCAGTTATTCATGTCTATATGCTCAGATAAGCACTTCATCATGTCGTATGTGCAAACACCACCTATATTGTGGCTTGTGTGACTAACTATTCTTATCAGCTAACTCAGTCGTGCGTGTATGGCTTGTCTATCCACTAAATGCTCCAAAAACTCTTGTCTATAGGAGCAACGCCTCGTGCTCTGGTGATTTAGTACAGAGCTGGGACTCTTGCTGATATCTAATAGACCCTTAACAATTGACTGGTTAGTCAATAAACAAACTGAAAAAAAGAAATCAGCCAGCAGCATTAAGTGTTGTCTATCAGAAATTACTTTCCTAGAAAGCACTTTTCTTCCTTTATAGATCAATTTCAAAGTCAAAATTCAAACACTGCAGATTTCACAGACAGGAGTAGCTGGCAGGCCTTGGTCTCTACAAATAATGAACATGCACATCAAAACAGAAGCTGAAGGTATCTTGGATATGTTGGCACACAGCTGACAGGAGGACAGAGTATTACCTGGGCTGGAGAGAGCTCAGCACTGAGGCATGGTTCTTAAAACACAAGAGTAATTCTGGAATAGTCCAGCTTTGCCAGACATAAAAGAACTACATGTTGATAGCAAAGCCCTATGGCGTGCTCACCCTCAGACCTTGTCAAGGATTGTAAGTGGAGGCAATGGGGCTCAGCTCATGAGAATGTTAGGTGGGTCGCATGGCTCTGTGGCTGATGCTGTGGGGAGGGGTGGGAAAATGGGCAATCTTTACACATTATCTGCTGGGATTTTTAAGCTGATTCCTTACTGGGCAGTCTGGAAAATAGCATGGCTAGTGTCTTACAGGCTTCACTTGACTCCTTTAAATTTAAGACCAAAATGGTAGAAATTTAGATCACTTAGGGCACAATTATCTGGGAAAATAATTCTTGTAAGATAGTACAAAATAAATACCTGACACATAGATTTCCCTTTTTAGAGTAACATGTGTGCATGTCAGACACTCTTCTTAGCATTTTCCATATGCTAAGCCATTCCATCCTCAGAGGGACTCATGTCATTGATGCTATAGACATCCGTATGCTACATATGGAAAACTGACAGGCAGAGATACTAAGGAGTATCCTAAGGGCAAGTGGGGGTTTCTGAGGAACAAAGACGTGCATATGCCGGTACAGTGAGAAAGGGCATCTGCCGTCGGAGATGAAATAGGCTGGCTCCAGGGTCAATGTCCTCACTGCTGACCTACACGCTCTATAATTTGTGAGATGCACACGACATTAAGGCAGACATGTGCTCTATATCCACATCAGCCTGACTTAAATCTTAACGCTGCCCTGACCAACTGTTGACCTGAACAAGTGACTTCAATTCTATCAGTGCTGTGCCTGTCAAACCTCGAACAGTGATGGTGTCTAATACATTTGACATGTTTGCAATAATCTATGTTCTTCACTCGGGTCGGCCTATTGCATACTATGAGTATTCAATACCTTTTCACTGCGGTTGCTTGAAAAGTCACCCTACTCGGATACTCTGCAGCATCTGTGTAATCCCTACTAGTTCAGGGGCAAATCACTACATGTGTTGCCACATAAAAAGTAGTTTTAGTATTGATTCACAAGAAAAATATATCATTGTAGCTACGCGGGCCTCAATAAATATCAATTCTGTATTTACAGAATTATCACAAAATCCTGATATTCAAATCTACCATTTGAAGGAGTTAAATCCCAGGTGAGGAGGAACTCTTGTTACATAATACTGACAGATTTTTTTTTTTATTAGCTAAGTTTAAGAAATCTGACTCATCAGTTACAGCTGCACAGTCATTTAAATGCACAAAAATGTTGAGTAATGTATATGGTGTTACTGGTTTGAAAGGAATGCATGTCTTTTCAAAATCAGCTATAAAAATCGATCTTGCCCCATCAAGACATCAATAGTAATCACTGAGATTTTGTTTGTTTTGCTTTCTGCTCCTCTGGTTGTAACTTTACAGCGAATGAAGATCAATTTCCAAAGATGAACCTTGGGGACTTACTGACCTATCAGCTTTAACTCTTTGAAAGAAAATACAAATGTGTAAGTAGGGATAATACCTAGCTTATGTAGCAGATGTTCCCGGAACTGGGCAGAGGGACACACTGAGCACTGCAGATTAAGAACGGGCCTTTCTGGTCCTTGCCTGCCATTTGGCAGCACTGTCCATTTGATGCACTAAAACAACCATTTCTTAACAGGACTTCCTGCACTGTCAGAGCAGCACAACCCCCGGAGCTCAGAGCTTCCTTCATCAGCACATCCCATAATCAGGTACTGCACTGATTTCAGGGTCCATGAGCCCTTAGCAAACCATACAGCTATGCTCATGTCTGGTCCAAAAGAGCTTGTCAGGTGCCTTTTGAGCAGACCTGGTTTCTTCCCTGTTTTGGATGGCAGAGGTAAAGACCTGGAGTTGAGCTTTAATGTCTCTTGATCTTTGGGAACCACTGGAATTCTCTGAACCTGAATCTTATTTCAAGGATTATGGATGTGTGAGTTGGGTATACAGAATATCTAGTGCAGTCTAGGCACCCAATAAATGGTAGATATCACTAAACATCCATCTGCATTTCAGGGAGTTACTAATCCATTGTGTCTCACTACGTAAACTATGAGTCTGGACCAGTATGTGTTGGGGTATTTGGATATAGGTCCATTTTAATGTACTCTGCAGCAAAGATGACTAAGTTAAATAACATTGCTACAACTCATCCATTCAAGTAAGTATCAGGAAACAAAACAGTACTTCTGATAACCTTTTAGAGTGTGGTCAAAGAGACCCACTAAGTATTGCTCAAAACACAGGGGCACAAAGAAGGCCAGGAATCACAAAAGCTTTCAAATTTACATTTTTCAAAAGATAAATACAATCTCAGGGATACAGTACCAGGTTAAAACAAGATGTTTATCATGCAGTCTTAAATCAGCACTGTGTTTAAATGACTAGCCTCCTGAAAGGGCACTATGAACCTGTATTTTTCATAAATCCTCTCATTACCATGTGAATGGTCCAATTATATTGCATTGTACTTTTTGTGTTAAAAGCATTATTTTAAAAGATGCAAACACTCATAGCACAGAGGCATCTGATAAGCCTATTTTGTCCTATCTTCATTTATTAACATGTTGGAATCTTCAATTAATAAGGTGGGACAATTTTCTTTATCCCTAAAAGGGTGTGTGTGCCAGAGTCTAGAGAAGCTCACAGGGCAGCTGGGTGACATATATTGTTGCCGGGGAACTGGGAACCTAGCAAGTCATAATGGTGATGCAGGGATTTACAAGAACTGCCTTCTGAAAGTCCTGCAGTCGTGAATTGTCTCAGCAACTATAAAGGATGCCCGCTGTCATTCCTCCCATTTCACATGTGAGGAAATGGAAGCTTGGCAAAGGTAAGGTCCCTGCCCAACTAGATGACAGAGCCAGCATTTCATCAAACCCAGAGCCCCAGGTCTCCCTAAGACCCCGATACACCACATATATAGGGCTCTTTCACTGACTTCTAGCTTGTGCTCTGTTCACTATTAGAGTTAATTTTACCCTCTAGACACATGCTTCTAAGGCCAGCATGTTCCATCCAGGTTTCCCTTGGAGCATCCTTAAACACAAAGAGTGCCTCACTTCCCCTGTAGGGCCTCTTTTTTTAAAAAAATTTTTTTTCAACTCAAAGAGAAGCTTTCTTACTTAGCCAGGGCATAGCTTCCCTTTCTTCTTCCTATGTCCAGCTAATGTGGCTTCCTTTCTGCTTCCTCCACTCCCCTCTCTCTCTCAGGAGTCTCCCTTTGGCTGCAGCTGCTTCAGCCTCTGCCTGCAGAGTGGTCCTGGGGTTTCCACCCCCACAGGCTGCATGGGTCTATGTGCTGGAATCTCTAGGCATCTCTTACCCCACTTATCCTGACTACTGTGGTTAGGAGGGGCCTCTTTTGAATGCAGACAGCCCGTCAGCCAAGTTGAAATTTATACCAGAAATCTATTACCTAATTTTTAAACAAAATGACATGAAATCAGTCTTGAAGATATCAAAAACATGCCCAGTTTCTGATTTAAGCAAGAAAATCCACATTGTTACTGCTTCCACCACAGAATAATTTACTGCAACAGGAGTTCTGGATATGATGCCAAAAATGAGGTCTTCTAACCAATGTCAAGGCCAATTATCTTGTGGTAGATCCCACAACAAAAGAAGATCATTGTGAGTACAGTCAGAAGCGCCACCAGAGAAGCCGGGAAGCTGTGGGGATTTCTAAGTCAGTTTTTACTTTTTCTCCCTGTGTGTCTGTCTAAATAAACTGCCAGAAACTCTGTGTGTGGGCACTGGCTATCTCTGCGAGCATGAAAGACGTGTCATCAGTAGGTTCAGGTTAGGGTAGAGTAGGGGCAGGAGCCTAGGTGCAGGCCTGGGACACAGCAGAGACCCATAGCCACGGCCCGTCCCTTCACTAATCTCTTTCCCAACACACATGCCAGGAGCACCCTGTGGTCCTTTCCTGGGAAGGGAAGGTTAGGACTGCCCTCGGGAGTACGTACCCCACAGTGAAGAACTGTCTCATCTCCTGCCGCCTGGAGCGCATCAGTTGCTTGTACTCCCCGATCCGGAGCTTCTTGCCGTCCACGATGCACGTGCGCTTCGGCCGGGGTTTGTACTTGTAGTTGGGGTACTTCTCTAGGTGGATTTTGCTTAGCCGGGCCTGCTCTTCATAATAAGGTTGCTTCTCCTGGTTGGACATGGATTTCCAGCGAGACCCTAAACATGAAAAGAGCCTTAAGCATGGAAGCGGTTACAGGATGGCGATGTCTTCTAGACCTTAATGGCTGGTCATATCTCCCATTACTTCATAGCTTTCACTCAGGAGCTCCAGTTACCAAACACCACTGAACCTCTCAACTTTTCCTTTAAAACACAGAGCCCCCCCCCAAAAAAAAAAAGTGTACAATGTATTTGTTGTGTTTTTTTCTCAATACTTTATGGCTGGTGATACTATGTTATTTACAAAATACTATTGTCATTATTGTATGTGTGCATGGGTGTACAGGTGGGCCAGGGGACCCCTTTGTGAAATTAGCTCTCTCCTTCCACTTTTTATATTTTTATTTTTTATACTCCTTCCACTTTTATATGGATTCTGAGGATTGAACTTAGGTCACCAGACTTGTGAGACAAGTACCTTTACCGTCTGAGACATCTCGCCAGGCCCACTGTGCACTTTTAAAAGGGCTTTGCTGCTGTAATCAAGAGCTTCCCTGCCTACCTGTCTCTCAGTCTCTGCCTCTCTTTCCTAACCTCCCTCCCCCTCCCTCCCCCAGAGGGTTAAACAGCATACATTTTCAAGGCATGCTTGACAGGCAGCATTCTCAGGGAGCTTTTCTTGCTCTCAGAAATTGGAATTTCTCCCACACTCCAGCATCTTTAGCAAATGCTAGCATTCTTACACATATACTGTGCACCTACCCTGTGCACCATCACCTCCAGGATGACACAGCTCTCCTTAAGAGGTTGTAGCTGTGGAGGAGGTGTAGCTGGAGTCACAAGCCCCACTCTCAAGTTTCGATAAATGATCATTCAAAGATGAACCAATAAAAGCAGTTTTTTTTTTAAAGTATGGTTTATACAGGAAGAAGGAAAAGTATCTCCTTCTCTAATATTGTTTACAAAGAATTATCTAAACACTTGACAGAGAAGGGATGTGTTTTTTCACATGTATTGAATTGCATTTTTTTGTGTCTGGTGGATAAAGTGGTCACAGCTGTGCAGACTGAATGTTAGCAGTTCTTCAGTGGCGATTTTTCACACGTAAACAAATGGCAAGGTTGTACAAATAGTCTCAGTAGCCAGCAATACCCTGGTTTGCTCTCACAGCATGCCTGTCCTTTCCTGGTGGTTGCATGAAGTTGTGCAGATCCATCGGCTATGCCAATCAGCTTGTTATGCCGGCTGCCAGCAGCGCAGGGCCCCAGGTTAGGATTCCTGGCACCCTGGAAATGTGAAATGCTCATGCATAATGGTTTACATTTAATGAATATACTTTTTATGTTTCTCATAATATTTTCACAGGATACATATCAATAATAGAGATTTTTCAAGGCTGCCAAGATGCAAACAGAGGGTGTCTGTGCCCATCTGAAAGCTTACAAATGCTGCTACCGAGAGGGCAAGAAACAAAGTCATCAGCAGCTGTGAGGCTTGAGTAACACTGACTTCTTTTCTATGTTTTTGAATTTAGGAAAAAAAAATATATGTAGATATTTTCTGACCATTAGGAACATTTTAGCTTAAGGGGTATTTAAATTAAGAAGAGAATGTCACCCTTCTGCCTATCTCTGAAACCTTAAAATAGAAATTTCTCTAAATGGGAGTGACATTTAACATTTACTTTAAAATTCAAAAGTAAAAAATAAAAAGTAAAAAGGCTATATTTCCATGCTCCACCTCTATTTGGTCCAAAGTATGTTTTAAATTTTCTTATAAGCTCCTGCCTCAAAACGTCTCAGAATCAAGTTAAATCATTTATTTTGTGACAAAACACGTGTATTTGTGTGTGCCCAGATCACTGGTATTTACTCAGGTTAAATATTTATTGCTCTTGAACAAAACATTTAAAGAATTAAAGCCACAGTTTAAGCCTGGTGCTTTCCAGCATCTTGCGCGGCTCCTTGGGGTTCTGTTCCACAGTGGCAGCTTAAACTGAACAGGGCTGTCTGTGTTTCTTCTCTCAAAAGAGGAAACATGTTGACTGTAATGCCATATGTTGAATAAAATATGTTCAACATGTTGAGCACAACAGTTCCAAACTGTGTAATCTGTGCTAGGCAGGCTTACCCTGATGGACTAGAATTTAAGCCTGGGAACGTGAAGGACAGCGCTGGCAAAGTCGGGCTCTGCCCTGAGGCTGCAGTTCAGCTCATGGCTATGAAATTTGAACTAGGCATACAGTGTAAGATTAAGTGTAGCTTTGTTTTACAAGTCTTCAAGTTATCATTAGAGGCATTGCTCCACACCCATGAATTTCACGCCATTGGGGGGGCACCCCTAGTATTTGGTGAATTCTGCCTGTGGGCCATGTGAACCTGGGCTTTGAGGTTTGTGTTTGCAGGGCTGCCTTGAAAAAACAGAGATTTAAAACGCCAGGGTTAGAGCCCTACATAGCCTGTCCCCGTGAGTTCTGCGGCCTCACTCAATAGTTGCTAAATTTACAACGTAAGCACATCATTCTAAGAACCTTGGCATTAAACTAAGTTTTAGCCAGGCTAACCCTGGTGATAGTTCTGTCCAGGAAGAAAGTTTATAGGCCTTGTTTTAGTAGATAAAACTTCACCAGAACTGTCGTGTGGTAGCACTTCGAGAGAAAATGGCCAAGGCTGCTGTAGGCCATCGGTTTAGTTTCACTTGGCCCCTTAGGAGGTCACTTCTGCTCTGGCTTCACACCCTTACACCCACCCCACCCTCCTCATAGGGTAAAAGATCAGCGCCAGCTGGGCTGCAGCACTTGCCTAAGATTTTGCTAATGTTGGAGTTATGCATGTCAGGGAAGGCCTGAAGAATTTTCCTCCTTTCATCCTTTGCCCAAACCATGAACGCATTCATTGGTCGCTTGATGTGAGGCTCGCTGCTGGCACGGCCGCGGGCATCCCTGTAGACGCGTGCTTCAGCCACAGTGGCGCCTCCTGTTGGCCAACAATAATACTGCTGTAGTTTAGCTGCAGAGCCATTCATCGCTTTGCTTCCTGTAATGTGAGGGCAGGAAGAACAAGATGCGGAAAGCATTATTATTAGGGCATTTCACACTTTTCTGCCTGGCTCCACTGCTGTCCCCAGGTCCGTCTTCTGTTCTAAGGGACTTTTCTGAAACAGACAGTTTTAGACGATGTTTCTCAGAACTTGCTGACACTGTCAGAGAGAGTAGGCTGAACTGATTTCATGTTTTGTGTGTTGTTCTGTCCCTACATCACACACTACAGTCAGTTGTAGGCGGTAAGAAAATAAGACTAGGGCTATGGTATGGTGGACTCTCCTGATGTAATGCCTTCCTTCTAAAGCAAAATCTTATCAATCATTTTGAAAAATCTGTCCCTTCATGGTGTTTCATCCTGGAGGCCTTGTACTCCTCCCTGCTAGCCCTACTATCCTTCAAGTCCTGTTCAACTGCTGCTGTTTCAGGAATGAATTAATTCAATGAAATGTATTCACCCAGCAATCACTTATGAGGAGAGCTTATGGACTAGGGACAGAAAGGTGAAAAAAGCCTTCAAGAAGCTCACAGTGCAGGGAGGCAGACCATTATGACATGGTGGACAATGTGGACAATTCTGTAGAACTGGAATTAGCAGAGCACCAAGAGAATACACAGCAGGATGGTCCATCAGCCTGTACATCCTGGGAGACATCACATCTCAGGTGATTCTGGAAGAACTAACTAGAATCAGCGGGTAAGTGAGGGAGGGATGAAAGGCAACTAGCCAGGGCATTCAGGCTACAAGAGCAATCATGAGGAGGAGGATGCTCTGGCTCCTCTGGCCTCCAGGCTCATGCCCAGAAGTAATCACTGTTTATGTGACTGTCTCCTTCTGCACTTTCCACTCCATCCCTGGAATGTGAAATCCCTAAAGTTAGAGACTCTTATTCTCATACTTGTATATTGTAATTCCCAAAGAACACAGTAAGTATCCATTACGTCAAATGTAACTGGTCTTCCATTCATATCCAAAAATAGTAGACTAAAAAACACTTGTCCCAAGGGTCCTCCTGCGTGTTTCTGTTGATTGAAAGGGTGGCCTTATCATTTATGAATCTACATCTACACTTCTCATCTTTGACAGGCTCTGAAGACCTAGCTTACTAGGACAGGATGGACAGCTCCTTGAGAGCAGAGGACTGTGGTTTGCTTGAAGCTGTATTCCTTGGATCCAGTGATGTATCTGCACACAGAATTCTGATTAATAAAGTGTGTTAAATGGATGAGCCGATGAGGCTCTTGCTTTGTCATGAGTGTGACACACTGATACGAGCTTTGTTTTGTCTTGACTATTGAATATGTCTATGTAGAGTGAGAACTTCTATGGCAAAACATGAAGTGGGTACAGTTGATGGCCTCAGCCAGTGCTCCTACCACACAAGCTAGAAATCCTGCCCCTCAAAGTTCATTATGCATGAAAACCAACACTCCATTTTCTAGAACAATCCATTCAGCGCAGGCAGTGGAGTTCTGCAGGAGCAACCCATCCCATCAATCTTTGGCCCTTCTGTCCTATTTCCAGATACCTTGCTTAAGGAGCAATTTGTTTGTGTCAAAGTCGGTAATAAATTAGGACATTAAGAGGTGCTATTATTTGGAAAATATGGTCATCATTTACTACAGACAAAAGACAGGATAAGAGGATGAAATTTGGCTAATATTATTAATTTTTCCCTCAACATGAAAGAGGGCAGTGAGACCACTTTCTAAACATTATGAAAAAAATAACACACATTTTATAAACAGCACTTCCTCAAGCCCACTAGACAGAATGATGCCTTACTCAGAAAGGCTCAGATCCCAAGATGCATAACTAATATGCTACCTTTTGCCACCATACCCACAGTACATTAATTTCATTTAAAATGCACTGACCATACAGGATAAATTGATTTCACTTTATGTGGATTTGACAGCCATGTTTATTGTGCAGTGAAATGCAGTGTAGCTTCCAGCTGACAATATCCATCAACATGGGGCAATATGCTGACTGCTGGGCCAGATGAAGGCATGCATTACTCTGGAAGTGAAACACTCATTCAGATACGACAGTGTCTTCTCCTGAGGATCACTGCGGTAATTTATGGTGCCCTTGGTGCCATTACTTTACAGCTGACATGGATGCAGCAATTTATACACTGGCATGTGTACACAGAAAGAAGACAGGCTTGTGGAGAATGTCAGATGTGAAAACACTGCAGTATTATTCTAAGTTAACTATTATGCCACAGGTGATTCACATCCAGGACCTTCTTTTGCTGCTATAGCTTCCTCTCTACTAGCCACAGCTGGTCTCTCATTTCTCCCTTTGCAATGTCACTTCATGGGGCCACAGGACACTTTCCCCACCCACAGACTGACAGAAGTCATAGTGAGATTTTAGAATTTAGTCCAGAGAGACATTCTATATATTCCACACAACACTACTGATACTGATTCTTCCAGATGTGTGCCCAGTTCTCTCTCCCTTCTGTCTCTCTTCTCTCTCTCTTCACTTTCCCCTCCCCTGGGCTATTACACAGCCTTAGCTTGTTCTCCTCTATAGGAGTTCTACGGTATTCTGCATCTTGCAAGAGACATAGGTTAGCTTCTCCCCCCACCAAAGTCTTCCCTTGTCCTCCCCAGCAGTAGGCACCACCTACATCAGCCCCAGAGAGCTTTAGGGCTTCAAGGATGAGTCCAGACCCAAACACTGAAGCACAGTGCATACTGCAAAGTGGAAAGTAGAGATGAGCAATACTTGAGGATAGAGGTACTGACCTTCTCCTTCTCTCCCCCTTCCCCCCTCTCTTTTTCTTGTCACCTCTTTTCTCTTCCAGAAGGAATGATCTGACAATGGAAGGGACATCTTAAAATGGGAATAATGTTAGAATAGTTCTTAGGGATAACCAAGATTTTGGAAAAAACAGAATTATCCAAGGAGACCAAAGCTTAGGACCACGAGTTGGATCTGATATCTGACCAATGTTAACTGCAGCTGTGACTTTAATATGGAACATTGCAAATCTGCTGTGCCCAGGTGCTGTTGCAAGCCACAGCTAGACACATGTGTTTGCCTGACTCCCCAACTCTTCCTTCTCCTTGGCTTCCTCTTCCTCGTTTTCATACCCTTTCTCTCCTGTCTTCCATATGTGAAGTACTCTGATGCAACTACACAAATGTGTGGGTTGTCACTCTTTCTTAATTAGACCATCAAACGATGGCAAGTACCAGCAAGCTTACACTGCACATGAAAACTGGCCCCTCACTCTGGACTCACTACTGCTAATATCCTAGAGAGGAGACGTCCTTTCCCAGACCTTACAGTGCCCAGATCCATGTTTAGGTTGGTAGAGAAAACACAGTACTAGGCTGTGTACCACATGTGCTCCACTGGAGTGTGCAGAGGGCATCTTGGATTTTCATGTTTTGCACTGGCTGCACCTTATACAGCTTCTATGAAGTGATCTCCAGTTCACTATGCAGAAACATATGTTCCAAAAAAGACTTCTTGGGCTGAATCTTTTGGTAGGAAACATCTCTCAGTATCTTATTCTTTTTTTTTTTTTTTTTAATATTGTAAGATGGCAACTCATCTATCGTTTGAGCTTTAGTTTTAGTCTTGAACAAAGCAGAGAAAGAATTCTTATGTCAGAATCCAACACAAGATTCTGGTAGTGAATCGTTCAGTTGCATGAGGGACTGGTTTGTGATGTCAAGGAGGTCCCATAGAGAGTAGCTAGAAGGTGTATAGACTCACAGCAATGCATCTGGGGACCACAGCTTTCCTGCTGACCTCAGAATCTTTACCCACCAGCATCAGCGAGCCCCAAGGACAGCTACTGAAGGCTTAGAAGACAGCAGGACCTACCAGGATGCTGAAGACCTCTATCTACTGAGACCTCCTACTATCTACCGGTCCCTGCACCAGGGAGCTTAGGTTAGTTAATTTATTCTTCTCCTCCAGAGAAGACTGTGTAAACACAAAGTTTCAGGTAAACAAAGGAATCTGTAGGGAGAGGATAGAAGCTGCCAAGACAAAGATTTCCTTAGGAAACTGTGAAGTGAGTGATTTAGAGAAGACAGAAAACCGAGTTTTTTCAGGTGGGTTGTTAAGAGGCCCATTTCACCATCACAGCCTATGGCAATGGTCCTGAACTAATCCTATAGAAGGGCCCTTCCTGGGTAGATCCCAGGGGCTGCCTGGGTGAGTGACTGTTCAGTGTGGGTTTGTGCATATACAAAATTTTTGGAAGGAAGAAATTTTGGGAAATTCTATACTGTGCTTGGTAATCATCCCTATGCATTAATTTAGCAAACACCCAAATTTTCACTGTATTGAAAGCACTGAGATAGGTCTCCAAAAAGGTAAATAAAACATGTACTAGAATTTTTATGGGGGTTGTTTGGGTAGGGGAGTGACACATAGTTAAAATCATACATCAGTGTTAACAAAGGTGATTTTAGAACATTGCAAATGGTAAGAGAAAATATCAGCATCCTTGGGGTGCACAGAAGTGCATCATAGGGAGGCTTCAGGGACAAAGTGCTGCTTGAACCTTTAAAGAAGGGTAAGATTCAGTGTGCACAGTGTGAAAATGGCCTAGGGAGTCAGCGTGAATAAAGACATAGGCTCACAACAGGAGTACAGGGAGATTTGGGCATTGACTTGGGCTCATGGAGAAGGGAGAGAAGTATTAACAGGTCAAATTAGAAAAATAAGCAGAGCTGGATTGCTAAGCACCTTAAATGCTAACCTCAGAAGCCTTTAAGGTATTTAAACTGAGGAGAACAAATGTATTCTAGAGGAGATCAAAGCCAAAGCTAAATGAGTGAATACCACCAAACGGTCTCAGTGATTAACTGTGAACCCACATAAGGATACTCACTCACTTTCTGAAAGGCCTTTAAAACTTATGTTTTGTCAGAATGAATGAAAGGACTATTGTAAAAACAAATCTACCGTGGCATCTAGTAGTAGCTGACAGTTTTTATCAGACCAAACCTGAAAGAGATAAACACTTGAAACTCTGGGCAGCAGTCTGAAGATACCAGAGAACCATCAGAGTCAAGAAGAAACTGCAGAGCACTTTGTCCGAGGAGGAAAGAAATTTCATGTGGTGAAATCCTATTTTTTCGGTGTCTCCCCATGAAGATACTTCCAAATGTGAATGTACGGCCAGAATTCAGACAGAAAGTCTGTCAATGTTGCTTACAATGTCAGAAGGCAGGCTATGGCTTCCAGCCCTGAACCCTGAATTAATTCCACAGGCAAAAGGCTAAGACCTGTCAAGTTTTACAACATAGGAATAGTAAAAAGATTAAATATGATACAGCAAAAGCACATTAGCTCAGGAGACTGGGAGAGTAAATGGAACTAAGTTGCTAAAGAGAAGAACAATCACAGATTCTGACACCTTCAGAAACAAACTAGACACAGAGCTGACAAGCCAGCTGCCTTGCAGAGGGAGGCTCTTAATACAAGGGAGGCCGAGAGGAAGAAAGCACTGAGGATGTTTTTAAGATTGAGATTATCTGACCTAAGCCTGTAACATTAGAAGTCATGTTAAAAAAATAGGATAAAAAATAAATTTTAACTCAAAGATTTTTCAGAATAAAAGCCAATTAAATAGAAAAATGACACAATAAAGATACTTTTAAAAAAGCAAAGACAGTAATTTGAAAAAATTAAATAAAATTGGCATCCCTATTTCAGACTAATCAACAGAGGGAAAAAAAATCATTATTTACATTGTAAAAGGGAATTTCACTGTTGGTCCTATTCAAATTAAAAAGACAACAAAGAGATACTATCAATGACTAAATTTTAATCAATCTGACAACTTTGATGAAATGAACAAATACCTTGAAAGATTGATAGCTGAGTAAGAAATTTCAAGTTATAAGCCAGAACCCCCCCCCCACACACACACAAATCTAGTCCTATTTTTTCCCTAGTGAAATGGATTCACCAGGAAATTTCCAACACATAAGAGAACGATGACAGTCATCATCACAGACACAAGACAGAGGAAGAAGGAACACTTGCCAATCAACAAGGCAATTGCCTTTAAGTTGAGTTTTAAACCCCAGGAATGTAAGATTAGTTTACAACTTAAAACTTATACAATATACCTCCCTTATTGTATTAATAGAACAAAGGGGAAAACATGACCAACAACACAGATTCAGAAAGTAGCCCCGACAAATATGCTTTCAGGATGATGGAAGAAGGCAAAAGTGCAGAGAGCTTTCTCATTCTGTTCAATGCATTTAAGAAACCTACAGCTAAGGCTACACTCAACAGCCACTGTTCCCTGCCATTAGTCAACATACAGCAGAAGCACACAGGTTAGAGAAAAGGCGTACCACTAACTGTTTGTAGGTAGTCCCACTGTTTGTAAAGAAAATTCTAAGGCATTTGCAAAGCCAATTTACTTATTACCAGAATAAGTGAATTTTTCAGTATTGTGATAACAAATAACACAGAAATCAAGCACATATCTATGCATTGGCAGTAAACAATCAAAATCACTAAAAAAAAAAAAAAAAAAAAGGAGCCAGGTGTGGTGACACAAGCCTTTAATCCCAGAATTTAGGAAATAAAGGAAGTTAGAGCTTCCTCAGTTTGAGGATAACCTCGTCTACACAGTGAATTACAGGCTACACAATGGAACCCTGTCTCAAAAAATTATATATATATAATATCAGGCGCTAAAACACTAAATTCAACCCAAAAAAGTGTTCAAAATATCTACACTGAAAGCAATTCATTTAGACTATCAGTGCATTTTGGACTATCGAAAAGCCTAAATAAATCAAGAACAAACCATGTTTGTGAAGCAAGAAAGTCAACATCTTAAATTATCAGTACTTCCTGAATTTCTTCATTCCTTAAAGAGTTTCTTGTAGATATTGACAGGAGGTTTCAAAAATCACATAAAAAGCAAAGCAGGGAAAACTGGAAAACTTAACAGAACTTAGTAGAAACCACAGCAGCCTACGATGAGAATTCAGTCTTTCAACAACTAGCACTAAGCCAGGGAATAAATAAATTTAAAAAGTAAGCTTTGACCTCTCATCCCACACTCAACAATTAATTTGAGATGAGTTATGACTTAAAATCAAAAGTTAAAATTATAACACTTCACACAAAATACAGAGCAATATATTTTAGAGTGACTTTGGAGTTTAGAGAGGCTCGAAATGGGGCACAGCTCTCAGCTCATAAGAAAAATAACAAACTGAGCCACATCAAAATAAAAGCTCCATTCACGAGGAGTCATCGTGGAATATGGGACCCCTATCGGTGGATGCCTGTCACTCATAGGATGTTGTAGAAAGAGAATCATCAGGAATGCCAGGCCTGGATAGGCTACATAATGGGTTCCATGTCAGCTGGGCAACAGAGACCCTGTCTCAGAAGACAATAAATAAATAAATAAATAAATAAATAAATAAATAAATAAATAAATAAATACCCAGATGTAAAGAATGACTCAATGCATGTACCTGATTTCCAAGCTAGAATATATAGATAACAGCCACCTAAACACAGAGTTAGAGCACTCATCTCTCTCTGCTTCCTGATGGCAGACACAGTGGCCAGCCATCTCACACTCCTCCTGCCATGCTCTCCCACAAACTGCACTCTCTGAGAGCCAAAATCATCCTTTCATGCCTTAAAAAAACAAATGGATAAAAGTAAACATCTAATTTTTTAAAAGGCTAAAGACAAACAGTTTATAAAACAAGATATAGCCAAGGAAGGCAGGAAAAGCTATTCTGTGTAATTAATTATCAGGAAAATGCAAATTAAAACCACAATGAGATCTCATCTCACATTTGTTACAATGGATTAGAAATGAAATGTTGGCAAGCATAGGGCCAACTAGCAGAAATGTGAATCAGTAAATAATTTCCTGGCAGTTTATTCTATAATACAGCAGTATCACTTACTCCCAAGTGCTTCTCCAAAATAAATTAAAATTTCTGTCTAAAAATATATATATATATATTTACAAACATCATTAAAGTTGTAGTAATAATAGACTTGAAGTAATTGGAAAATGAATAAAGTATGCATACAATAGGATACTCCCCAATGAAAACTGTTTTAAAATCTGCTTAATTAAAAATAAAAGCAATAAAATTTTAAAATGAAAATCCAACCAACCTATAAGATGACTTTTTCTGCACATTTTTCTCAGGAGTCCTGAGAAACATGTGGTACTTTCAGGTCTGACTAATTCAAAGACATTCTTGTTCAATAATAATAATAATAACAACAACAACAACAACAACAACAACATCATCATTAGGAAGGGACAAAGAGCTATCATTGGTTGCTTATGAATAAATGGAGGTAGCACCTGCCTTAGGAAAGCACACAATCTCAACATTTCAGACTGCTCTGTCATAGTTAAAATGAGGATTTCTCTCTATGGGACATTAGAGTTACCTGATCCATGTGACAGTCTCTACTGTGGTTAGTAGGGATAACGAAGACAAGCACACTAAAAGTAAAAGCACAGATGAGAAAGTAATTCTAGGAGGGACATGAGAAAGGGATTCTGGGAGGGGCACAGAATATCAGGAAGAGTTAAAACTCGCATTCAGTTTGTTGACTATGCTCATCCCACCAAATCCAAATGGCTGCGGTAGAGAGCCAGCTTGCTATTGTTGACAGCTAGCTAGCTCCAATCAGGAGAGCCCTTTGCTAGCTTCTGTTCCTGCTTACTGTCAGAATGTTAACTTACTTTCATTGCAAGAATGCTGATTGCAATTAAAATTTGATTTCTTCTTGTTTAAAACAAAAGAAAGTAAAAAGGGGAAAGGAGTTGGCTCTCCTAGTGGTTAGCTTAGGAGGAAACACATTCTGTGGCTGAGAAAGCCTTCATCGTGAGGGAAGCAACATGCAACATGCTCATCATGTCTGAGAAGCAGACTGCCAGGCCTGCAGGGCATAGCTTGTCCCTGCATCTTTTATAGACAGACCATCAGTTAGGTGTGTGTATGTGTGTGTGTGTATGTGTGTGTGTGTGTGTGTGTGTGTGTGTGTTTACTTTTGCAGTGTGCCAGGCAAGTGCTTCACCACTGAGCCACAGGCCAGGCCTTAACTGGGAAGACTAGTAACACTGCCTGCTGTTGGGGAACTGACTTGAGGAAGGCACATATAGTAGGTAGATGATTGCTCTTCTGAGCTAGAGACTGGTGAAAAACTAAGAACTGACAGTGTAGAAGAGGAGGATGTGGGGTCTGTGGTCCTTTGCCTAAGGCATTAATTCTTCACTTACTTGCCAATGTAGGAAAGACCACCAATACATTTTCATGTCCCTGTTTTCATCCCAGGATTCTACAATTCCACTGTAACAAACACTCTGCATTCACTTCAACTATAGAACTTGTCTATACTATGAAGCAAAAGCCTCACTGAATACTCTGGAAGCAATTAATAAGTCGCCATTCCAAAATGATCCTTTAGGAAGCAACTTAGCTTTCTAATAGACTAAGCCAGAGGTCACGCTCCAGGCTATCTAATTGTGAACAAAGCTACATTTACAAAGTGCTTTCACTAACTACATAATCCCCAGTCCTCCTCACAACACTCTGAAATGGATATGAAGGTAGAGAGCCATTGGACCAACACTCGAAGATTCTGTGACCATTCTCTGTGCTCACCAGCCTCTACCATATTATCAAGAAGTAGAGCCACACCTAGAACTCAGGTCTGCCAACTTTCAACCTAGAACACTTCCTCTAGGTTTAAGTTCCCAAATCACTATGGAGAAATTTGAACAAAACTCAATTTTAGAGCCACCATTCTCCAGCTGGAATGTAAATTTCTCCCTGTAGGATGCTCTTCCTTGCACAGCTAAGTATGTCCACGAAGTCTGTTGCAGGGTATGAAGCTCATTCCCTTAACCATGGACTAAAATGCTGGCCCATCCCTATGATGAGAGCACACCCTCAGAAAGCACGGAGGACTGAAATTACAGCAGGGATTAAAAGGTTAAGGCATCCCCTGATTTCAGGGTTATGAGAGTGTTGCTGAAGATAGCGCTTCTCTGTTTTTCTATTACAAACTCCCTTCATTTTAAAAGATTAACAAGAAGAACCAAAAGGGAATTCCCTAAGGTCAACTCTGAGGAAACATAGACTCTAATTCAATAACTTGGCTACTGCTCTGAAAAAGGCTTTATTATTGCGACATCCATATGGAGCCAATTGGACATTAATGGCTAATCAATCCCTCTTGCTTTCTATTCTACTTAAAGTGTCACAAACCATGTTTAGATTAGCCCATTTCCTGCTAAGGATTGCTCAAGATGTCTTTTGTTCTTTCAGGCCCAGCCTGATGGAGGCAGCTTAAACAAACACACGAGCAGAGTGGCGCAGGAGTTATAAAGTGCCATATGTGAGTGAACAAAGGGGGCTATACTAAAGCCTTTTGTGGTATTTGTTAATGTTTTTCATCTGAGCTTAAAAAGGCTTAATGACTCTGTGGTGAGCTGGTGCATGTGGCCCGTGGCTTTGCAAAATGAAGGGAATTCTCACCAGTGGCCAGCAGTCTCCTGCTCTGGGTTTTGGCTTAATTTTTTTTTTAATTCTCATATTATATTTACTTTATATAGATAGCTGAACATAGTCCTTTAGTTTGTTTCAGCTACAGATTCCCATGGCAGCTGGAATGACTTCTGAGCTTCTCTATTTTAATGACCTGAAAGTAGCACAGAGCACGGAATATTCCACTTATCTGTTGCCATGTATAGCTCAAGGAGAGCTCATGTGTCAGTGAGGCCAGGTGAAAAGCAACATTTAAGATGAACTAGAGACTGCATGGGATGAACTAAGACAATAAGAGGTTTTGGCTTCCGAGGACTTCAGGGGAACCACCTCTGGTAAAAGCAGGGGCCCATGGAGGACACAGAGGCTTCTGGATGCTGGTAGACTAAATAATTCACGCAGCTCAGCAGCTCCTGGCTTCACCAATCTCTTGTTCCCAGCACAAACTCTATATAAAATGAAGCACAAACCAAGGCAAAGAAAAGCTTATAAACAAGACATTACTTGATCCATCTTTTCAACTCTCTCTTTGCTGATTGCCTCAGCCTTCCAGGTCTCTGCCAGATTACTTTAAAATCGAGCCTTCTGATTCCTATTCTTTTCAGGTTTGAATACTTTAACCTTCACAGAAATATAATTAATGGCAGGGTGGAACATTCACATATTCCTTCAATGGCATGCTCATCTTGCAATCACTCTCTGAAGACATGTTTTAAGGATGGTTCATCATCCCATGGAAGTCTGGCCAGGTTGGACTAAGCATTCTGGGATCTAATAGGAGGTATCTATGCCTTATTCCTACTTTTAACCTGATGTTTACCCTAATTTATTCAGTTATACATGCCCACCTTCTCCAAATTCTGTGAATGCATGATGTCCTAGCCATAGGCTGGCCCAGGGACCAGAACAGTCAGCCACAAAGTAAATGCTGAAACACATACTGAGACAGCAGAAGACACTATCTTCTACAGTGTGTTTCCCTGGCATCCGGGACTTTCTGCAGTTGGACTGTAATTAAGTCCCATTTGATTTCTTATATGCTGTTACACGTCTTGTAAGAAGAGCTGCAATGGAAAAAACACAGGCCTACAGTTGTTTGAGATGTGCACATTGCCATTTCTCCTTTTGCTACTTCTTTTGACTTGCCACACCGAGCAGTTCTCATATGTTACCCTGCCAGTTCCAGGACAAGAAAGGAGAATAAGAAGGTCTGAGCTTTTAGAGAGTATTAATTCTGAAGGCTCTTGCCAGTGCATATTTACAGTGGGTGTAAATATGTAAACTGATGCATGTATGAACTCATAAAACCACACTGTGACCTTCTTTGAATAGCATAAGATTAGGGCAAAACATCCTCATAAACTCAGAGAACTCGTACTTAAAAGTGATAATAAGACCATTTAATACACACTTTATTGTTCCACATGAGGAAAATGAGAGGTCAAATGGCTCCTGAGTCTCACAGTTAGTAAATAACAAAAATCACACAGGCAGCGCCAATGTTACTGGCCCCAACATGCTTGCCATCGACATTAATGTCTGAATTGTCTCAGCCACCTCTGTGTTTAACTCCACAAACACCTAGCAGTGAACTTAAGAGCCTTCTCTCTTCTGTGCTTCATTCTGTATCATTTGTTCTAGGAGTCTTTAGACGTCAGAATGTTCATATTGTTTTCAAAGCTGGGGTAGGTAATGGGTATGAGAAAGAGGGGGCTCAACGGCTCAGAGAAGTGACTCCAATTGCAAGATCCACTGAGTGTCTTCATCCTGGAACTTTGACGGAGCAATTAAATGGGTCTGATATCTGTATGGTTCAAAGTGTTAAAAAGTAGAGATTTTTAAAAAGTTTTTTTTCTTGATTTTTAATGAAAATCATAGGAAAAGCTGTTCCAACAGAAGTCATTGGTTTAGTCAGTTCTTTTGGAGAAAACTTGGAAACAGTATGGCTAAAATGTTATGTATGTATTTCAGTAAGTCTGAGTTTGAATTATACATTTAATCTGTCTTAGATAAATGAGTTATTTCTCTTGAATATAATTTCATCTCCCCATATAAAAGAGTTAAAAATTTCTACATTGCATTATTTTAGTTGAGGAAGGAATGGGAATGCACGTAAATTTCCACCACAGAGAGTGGACCCCTTAAAACCTGCAGCAGCAGCAGCAGCATCGGAGGGGCAGAGGTGTTCATTCTAGTTCTGCAAGGGCAGAGCAGGTGGTCTAAGCGACACCTATCTGTCTTCTTTATGGACTCTCTTCATATCTGATGGATGCTTTCTAGATTTTGTGTTCTGTTCTTTGGATGGTTAAAAACAAAGTCACAAATTAGCTGGAAGCAAGAATGAAGCTAAAGTTAAGCATGTTTTCAAAGTATCTGTGAGATGAAAGCTAAAATACAGTTAATATACATAAATTTGAACCAAGGTCATTTCCCTCCTGTCTCCCCCTCACATCAGGTTTCCATACGTGAATACTGAGCCAGAAAAAAAAAAAAAAAAAAAACAAAAAAAAAATGAAAAACAGATTTTTTTTTTTTAAGATAGTCTCTCAAGTGACCCAAGCTGGCCTTAAACTCACTAAGCAGCTAATCCTCCCACTTCCGCCTCTTAAGAGCGAGAGTCACAGGGGTGTACCATCACCAGCACTCACCGTAGATGAAGAAGCTTGAAGCCTTGGTTCCTGGGTCATCCTGTGTCATAGGTGTGTATGCAAACAACTGAGCTCTACCCCCTGGTCCTGGAAGAGACTGCTATCATATGAACCTAGACATCAGTTTTTTTCATGAAGAACCCAATGGAGTGACAAGGGATTGAGGTTATTGACTATAAAACACAAATAGAGAAGAATTGCCTTTCTATCTTCCACTCTATGTGGCTGCAACTATTCAGCACAAAACTGTTGTTACCCTGCTTTACCTTGTCCTCAGGCAGGACCCACCTTCCTGAAGAACAAGGAGTGGATTTCTCTGCCATGAAAGTAAGCCTATATTAAATTTACTGGAGACACTAACTGTATCTCAGAGTTACTTTTTATGAATGAATCCTAAACATACCTGTTGACAACACAGTCACACACTGACATTTTACTGTGCAATCTCTCTGGCACCACAGCCTAACTTGGGGCAGCATGTGTAGGATGTTTCAAGTGTCCACTGGACAAAAACAATTGGAAAATTCACTCTTCTAAGTGAGGGCCCAACAGCAGTTCTTTTCGGCAGATCCCCATAAAAACCCAGAAAACACCTGCTCAGCTTTCTTATGACTTAGCATGGAAAGACACTCAGCTGAACATGCCCAGTGCAAAGAAGGTAAAGATGAAAGGGGAATAATGGAGCTAGCTGAGTTCTAAGGCCCTTCCTTCTGTTGCCCCTTACTCTCAGCTTCTTGGATCTGTGTCACTCTTTAACAATTAAAGGTTAATGACTGAGTCTATTTGATGACAGAGTCCAAATTCCTCAGCCTGACACTCAAGGCCCTCTGCAGCAGGGAGTCCAGCTACTTCCAGAAAGGTATTCAAGTCAGTGAATATGAATGGAGTATAAGCAGGAGTGAGGCTTTGCACTGGGCCAGACGAGGACCCAGGTGAGAGGGAGGACTACCTTCTGAAGCTTCCCACCTGCTTTACTCTCTGTTTGTATTATTCTGTCAGCTGAGTGTCCCCTGGCTTTCTACTTGTCTACTCTAGGCTTATTTCCAGCCATATTTCTCTCAGCCTTTCGACTTTGTGCTGTCTACAAGCACTGGACCTTGCTCTTCTAACTGCCACTTTCTTTTCTGTCCCCAAAGACATGCTTGAATGTGGAATATGGCAGGCTGCTTTACCTCTTGTGTGTGCTTGCCATGGAATCCTAGGTATATAAGCAGTTCTTTGAGAAACACTTTGGTGTATATGTGCACTAGGTGTGTGTGTATGTATATATATGTGTGTATGTATATACACACACATAGTGTACATATATATACACATACACACACATAGTGTACATATATATACATATACATATATTTAATCCTTTCTTACATGTGGGATAGTAGAGAGGGCTCTGAGTTAGTAAAATCCTGAATGAATGTGTTTTATTTGACATGGCATCGTCATGTCAAGGATCATAGCCTCAGACACTTGAGAAAATGGTAAAGCACCCTTTCTGGGGTGAGGCTCAGAGGGTTCGCAAGGCTTTTCTCTGGTCTGTGTGTGGATGTTGATAGCGTGGACAGAAAATGACCATGGTAGCTTTCTCCCACAGCGTGTTTCCTGCCTGAAGATTGCTCTCTTACAGAGACTGCTCCTACCAAGATTAGCTAAACCAGTCTCTTTGATCAAGCTACAAGCTATAAGCCCTACCTCCTTGTTTATCTACCTGCAATAATTCTACTTGCTTCCTTTTCTGTATGTATTAACCCCGGCTTCTTGTTCATCTGTATGCAGTATCCCTGATCTCTGCTCAAGGTATGTGATAAGCACATAGAGCTTACGCAGTGCTAAGGCTTTTCCATCATAGAGCCCAGTTCTGAGCCCAGCTTCGTTAACTCATATTCATATTTTCACCCCCACAGCCACCCCAGGTCAAGTGCCTGGAGCTGTGCAAGGACCACTATGAGTTAAACTGGGGGTTGTGAGGTTCTATATAGGCACAGATTCTGATTGGAAAGAGCTGGTTTCAATCCAGTCTACTGAGAACCAACTCCACAGAGTGAAAGACATGTGTCAGGTAGTGGGTACAAGCAACCAGAAAACATAGAATGGGAGGATATAAGGTGTCTAGAAGAGGATAGTAAAAATAGGATGAAGAAAAAATGATTAAGTCACTAACAGGAAAGCAAGGAGGCATTTATAGTTGCTTGCTCTTTAAAAAAAAAAAAAAGTGTTCCAAACACTTTTTAAATGAAAGGAGCCAATTAGGCTAAAAGGTTGGTTTTGCATTCAATCCAGATCTTAAGCAGAGAAAATTTCAAGAGCATTCAGAATTGACTTCATGCTTTTTGAATCCCACCAATCTAAGCTTGGGCTGAATGTTACAGCCTGCTTATGGAAAGCCAAGTAGCTCTTGCTGCCAGGAGAGAAAGACTCTGGGACAGGGACCTAAATGAAGATCACACTTCAAGAGCTACCCAGTCTGTGCACGTGTCAGATAGACCTCTGTGAATATGATCACTCTAGTAGATTGGTTTACATGAAGCTGACAGGCCCATGGCTGGGGAGGCAGTCTGATTTTCAAGGTAAGAGGTATTAATCTGTGACATTTCGTTGCTGTAGAGCTGGGGACCACTCTGTGAGGTAGTAATAGCACAGACAGGGATATCTCACTCTGGATAAGGGCATTCTGACTAAAGAGCATTTGTGTGTGGGTGGGGTGTGTGTGCGGGGGTGTGTGTGTGTGTGATGGTATACATTGTGGCTGGTACATCTTTATAGTACAGTCTGCAGAGAAACCGGCCGGTGGATGGGGCTCAGCTCCTCTCAGAGGGACAGGCCTTCGACTGGACTTTCAGCCTCTGCGACTGTAGGAAACAAGCTGAGTTCACCTTGTAAAGTATTTGTGATGTAGTTACACAAACCTCTTGACATTTCGCTCTCTTGCCCCATCAGGCCAGTCTATCACTTGAAGAGTTCAATGGAAATTGTTTTCTCCCAACATTAAAAGTTATTTGGGAGCTTTTAAGACACAGCAAATATATTTCTGAAAGGGAAGTTTATTTGCTTGTTTAAGAGCCCTGCACTTTATATATAGAGCTGATATAAGCTGCTGCACAGGAGCCTCTAAAACGGTTTATATCCACAGTAAAATACATTTTTGTGATACTTATACAACAGTTAGCCCAGAGCCAAGGGCTCTGTGAACTCTGCAGGTCTCTCAGCCTTCACAGCTGTTACTCATCTCTGCCACATCTCAGGCCTCCCTCACTTCCTAGCCTGGCCTCAGATACCAGCCTACAGGTTTCTTAAGGTTCTTCTGCCTACAGGGTCTCTGAGAAGGATCTCTGAGATGCTGGGGCATGTGGCTTCAGGAAGCCAAAACAGGGCCAGATGCATAGGCCTGACACAGTCCTGGCTAATACTCTTTCTGACTCATTTTAGTCTTTTCTGCTTATAGTAATAACTCTTCACTCTTTATTCCTGGTGCATGTTCTACTAGATGGATACTCTTCTGAGAAGACAACCCAGCTCTGGCATATTTCTACTAAAAATTTCATTGATCTAAATGTTTATACTGGGTGGTAGATCACTTGCCTGGCATGGGCAAGGCTCAGTGTTCAGTCTTCACTACAGCAAAAACAGACCAACAAATGACAAGATCACACAGTGCCTGACTGATACTTGCTACAATCCAGCTGCATTAAGGCTGAGTCCAGTTACGAGGCAGTAAAATTAGAGAGTTAAAGAAACCAACAGCCCTGTCACTAGAAACCATCTCTATGAGATCACTAATTCTTCAGCTCTGGGTCAGCACCCACACAGGGCCAGCCAGACAAACATAGAAGTCAGGGCGAAGGCAGCAACAGTAAGAGGTTCCTGAACACACATGGTGAGTTATTAAAAATCAAGCACGTGACAGATCCGAAGAGTCTCTGGAAGCACAGCACTGTGACCTCGCTACAGCCTAGGCTCTGAGCACAGGCTGTCTGGCCTACACTGTAAGGCACATCGCAGCACTGGCCGCGAAGAGTGCTGCTTCATGCTTCCGCTCAGCTCTGAGGTGACTGACCACCATGAATCAGGGTGCAGTCACTGTACTTACAGTCTTATGTTCTTAACAGAAACATATGGCTTTATTATAGAAAACAAAGGTTTTTATTATCTACCTACCATCATCTGTCAACATGTTAGCACCAAATGGTGTGGCTATGGGCTGCATTGCATTAGAAAAATTGGTTTTAAAAATTGCCATTTGAGATGCTGACTTGAGTTTCATAAATATCACTAAATTGAATTTTATCTTGAGATTGGGGCAATTTCTAAAAATTTCTGAAATGGACCTAAACATGCTTCTGTCATTTTGTACAATGTATTTAGGTAAAGGGGATTTCTCAGCATTGATAAATATAAAATCAAAGTACCAATCAACTCTGAAAAATGCTGAAGATGCCAACCTCCTACACCACCACATATACAGCTGAGATCTAATGCCTCATGTAGATATAAACAAGCATGGCTATTTCATTAGCTACAAATTTGCTTTTGTCTTTAATACATGATAAAATTATATTTATACCAAATAATTATTTTAAAGCACATTTCTTTATGATTTATTATGAATAAATGCTTAATTCATAAAGCTTTTTTAGATACCTATATGGGTATATAAAACACCCAAAGCCTTGTAAACTTTCTCAGGTGAACTTGAGGAGTGAGGAAAATTTAGAGCCCTTCTCTGTATCAACCTCCCGACTCAAGGGTTAGAAAAAACAGGAGGAGAAAATGACTTCCCGGAAGGAAACAGCAGGAATACAAGACTTTGAGTTCTGGAGCGGACATGTGATGGGTGAAGGGAGGATAGTATCCAGCAAGATCCTAAGTTTTATTCCCTTAAAGTCTAGAAGTCCTGCTAGACATTTGGGTAGAAGTTCAAAGGAAACAGACTTACATGAGCCTATAAGTTATTAGCAGAGAACTGAGAAAATTACAGCAAGTCTTTCAAGAGCAGGTCAGTTTCCTACCACTGCGAACATCTGAATAAGCTAAGGCCTCCCTTCTCTGGGGACCAGAAGAAGGGACTGCTCAGCTGAACCTGCATCTGAGGATTTGTGGTTGAAAGGTAAAGTACTGTACTCTGTTGGGCTTGACTCAATGACCCTCACACTCCAAGGCACAAGCCATAGCATTTGAATCCCACTTCAGATTAGGCTACAGTTTCTTCTGGCACCCCTGATGGGCCCTGTATCATGGGAGCAAGCTTCCTTTCCCTGTAGGAGTAAGGATCCAAAGGCAAGGGTAAGGAGAAAGTGTCAGAGGCTTCAGAGGATAGACCCTAGGGGAAGTGGGACTGCCTCAAAAGAAGAATCATTAACTGGTACATTTTGAAGGAAATTCTGCAGCCTTCTACTTCCATAAGCAGAGAGCTTAAACTGATGACAGAGAAAACCAACCTAAAATATAAGACTCTGGGGCAACCAGAGGTTCCAAAGGGAGGAGGAGGGGGATGAAGAGAAGGTGATGGGAAGGAGGAGGAAAAGTTGTTTTAAGAAAGGCAGCTTTTGCTGTGATGCAAGTTCACCAAGTGGGAAGTTATAGAAGCTCCTGGCAGCCAGAGACCTATCCAGGGAGTCCCTGGAGTGGAAATACCCATTCCCATCAAATCCATGTGAGTGTCTAACTCAGGGAGGACAACACACTGGTACAATGCCAATGCAGGTTACAACAACGAGCCAAAGGTAATCACCTTCAAGCTTGTCCCTGAATTACAGGTTCAGATCCCGCTGTTCCTCACAGGCAAATGAGGGGAAGATACCTCCAAGGCTAGGGAACAGTAACTGAAGGTGAAAATTTGAGAAAAGCAATGTTTCTTATACAAAACATACTGTAAAGCAGTGCAAAACCACAGGTTTAAAAGATAAAGTGAGAGGGAAGGAGGGGAGAAAAAAAGAGGGGGGAAGAAGGGAGGAGAGAAACATAGAAAGAAGAGGAGGGGAGGGAGGGAGAGAGTGTAGGAGATAGGGAGGGGGAAGAGGGGTCATGCACAGGGAGAGAGAAGCTTGTCTATGAAGGGTAACAAGTACTGCAGAAGTGCTGTTTCATTAATAAACAGTAAAGCACAAAGAACATGAAAGCTCACTCCAGCAAGTGGCAGAAATAGATCCTCCAAGGCATTGTTCTCTTTTTCTCTGAAAAGGAAAACTTAAATGGAACTGACTGAGCGTCATGTGGATATATCATATTTCTCACTAGAAACAGAGTCTGTTTTCTGAAGACCCTTACAACAACCATGGGATTGGAAGGAAACTCGGAGATAATTAAATCCAACACGCCTCCTTTAAAATATAAAGACACTCGTGCTGGAGGCAGCAGTCACTTGTTTCCAGTCACTGAGTAAAGGAGCTTTATTCCAAACCTCCCAGTAACCAAGCCAGGGATCTTTCTGTCACACAGTGCAACTCTGAAATTAGCAGGACTCGGGTAAGAAGTGAACTCTTGCCTAAAGAGCCGAGAAAGACACCACACAGGAAGTCAACAGCTGCTTGTGAGTTTGTCATTTTTAATACATGGTCACAAACCCAACTAATCAAATCTTCCCTTTCTTACATGTCCTAGAGTGATGTTAAAATGTTGTGTGGACTCAATACAAGTTAAGTCTTCATCAGCTTCTAAACATAACAGGACCTTAAGCATGCTTCCTAAGTCCCCAGCACCAGTGAAGTTGTAGCTTTATAAATATCGTGGTGAACAAGAAATGCTGTCTTGTCACATTCAAGCCAAATAACAGCTGGACTTTAAAAATAAAATTTTGAAGACATTTGCCTTTTATATTTCTAATTTCTGTTTTCCTTGCTTATGGTTTTGTCATTTGATTTTGATGAGTGGCTAATACACGTGCACAGCTGCCTCTCTTGGCGACCTCTTCTTTGCTTCCTTCATGCCCGGGGCTGTGAGGCAGGCCTTCAAGCTGCTTACTAAGAAATACCATCCTTTTCATGGCTGGCAGGCACTGCCCTGGGAAGCATGGCTAGGGAAGGACCGGGAAGGACCGGTCTTCTGGTTAACTTACTTTTATACTTAAGAAGCCCCATGGGAGGGATGAGACCTGCTAGGAGAGCAGAGCCCTTTGAGGTGGCTGTTCCAACGGCTAGAGGGAATTGATCACGCATGGGTGAAAAAAGGTGATCTCTTAAACTTGAGGCATAGCTCCCCTTTCAGCACAGGCCCTTTAAAGAGCTTATCTTGTGAGTGTTTGGTAGAGGACCACAAAGTATGTCTCTTGGAGTTTTGTTCTCAGTGATGATAAAGTACCACTGCCATATGCTTAGACTTCTCTTTGAATCTTGTATTCCCTCACTAGACCATAAGCTCCAGATGCTGAAGGGCACTACTATTTTAACTTCCCACGGTTTACCCAACATCTAGTTCAGTGGACTGGCACTCCACAGACACTCAAGAAATGTTGGCTCATTGTTTTGTTGGACCATGGGCTTGGTGGCTGAGTCCATACTCTTGAGTGTTGTTACTCTGACACTCCAGCCCCTTTCCAATCTTCAAGCAGTACAGAAAGAATATTTTGTGTACCTGATAACTATCCTGACTTTAATATGAACTGTAACTCCAGCAGGATTTGCAATCAGCTCCGGCTTGAACAGATGCCAGGAACTAGCCTGGAGTCAGCAGAAGGCTGCTCCCCATCCCACAAGTCTTCACAAAGGCACTGCACTGCTGTCCATATTAGTGCAGGTAACTCGATTCCATTCATGAACTCACAGTCCCCCAGAGGCACATGAGGTCTCAATGGCAACTCTGGGCAAGCTTCTGAAGGGAGGTTTTCACACGCTCCGTAAGCTCCTGGGCCACCACAGCCTGTCTACTGTTACACTCATCAGCATGCTGCTCCGTGTGGTGGGGTAACATGAGAACTGATGTATGGCATGACCAGCTATATTTAGGGGAGAGGAAATGGGCCATACTGAGGAAGGTCACAAGTCTGTCCAGAAAAATGAAGGCATTACAATTATCTGGGCTGTACAAAGGTATGGTATGGAAGCTAGAACCCGAATTTTCTATCCAATTTTAAGTCTATCACTACTGGCATTGTAGCCTACAGAAAGTTATTTAAATTTTTTTCAGCCTCAATCTTTTAACCTGTAAAATGGAGAAAAAAAATAATATCAGCTAGGTGTTGTGGAATATAGATAGTATTTGGGAGACCGAGGTAGGAAAGTCATGTGTTTAAGGCCAGCCTGGGCTACATAATAAGACCCTATAACAACAACAAGAACAATAGTAATGACTTCTTCACAGAGTATCTAAAGATTATATGAGAAAAGGCTATAAAAATATCAGCTCCTCTGGCATATGAGCACTAGATAAGTGTTTGCTAAAAAAATAAGTAACTAGGAAAATGTATTTGAATCTAGACAATGTGGGTATTGAGTGGGATTTTCACAATCCGTCTGTAGATTTTTCTTTGCTGTTACGATTTTTATCTTTTTACAATGGTTGATAGCTCCATTCACACAATCTCATCAACTTGATTAGCAGCATTTCTGAGAGGCAACTCACTATATATAGCTAATATATAGTTAAGAAATCAGATGGACGTGCCGGCAGAGCAAGGGTCAAATGACAGAGCACTGCAACTCCTGGTCCATAGCCAAATGAACAGACGAAATCCCCCAAAGTGGTGGAGATTGCTTAGTTCACGCTATATAGCCAAATTAGGCACTCCACAATTCAGCTTCCCAGGAGACTGAGATGCACCCAACCGGAGACCACCGGGCCAGCTACCATGTCTGTGCTACAGTCAAACTATTAACCACGTCAATCATTTGGATTCCATGGCCAGCTAGACAGAAGAATCTCAATCCCTGCCAGTGGAAGCCTGATGGTCTATGTGCCTGTGACAATGTCACAGTGTACCCTTGAGACACAATTTTTATGGAGGAGAGCAGGGATGGTCCTATGTTTAGGTCATTTATCTCTCACTTCTTGCTCATTGTCCTGTTCTTCTTCCCCCTTCCTCCCTCTTGTCCCTTTCTTTCTTGCTGTTGCTTTCTCTCTCTCTACCACACAAGCACACAACACATGTACAGACCATTCAGAATTTATGTTTGCTCTTTGCACCCAGGACTACCCTCAAGAATTGGTATCTCCACCTGATTCAGAAATCATGCCTTCTGGAAACTCTGAGGCCTTGTTCCTATTTGACACCACCCATCTCTCAGTGTTTGTACCCAGGATTTAAAAACTGCCTGGGGAGGCCCAGTTCAGATGTTGCTAAGAACTACCCTTGTGTGTTTTTAAGGGATTAGGGTCCTGGAAGAAACCATGTCAGTAAAAGGGGAACGAATAAGACTCTTTCCGCAAGCTAAAAAAAGGACTTTCACTAGGACCTGAGATGGGTAAAGGATCCTGTGACTCTTAAGAGAGCAAATTAATCTTCCCTGACTGGTGGGATGGGTTCTGCCAAAGAAACAGCTAATGGGAAAGCCAGTCTCCACTCTGTGATGACACAGTAAATAACCAGGCCACACGGCTAGCAAAGTGCTGACCTAACCTATAAATTGTACCCGGCCTCTGGGGAACAATTTCTGCTGACGGGATGCTTGGTGCATTAAAGACAAACAAACAGAAAGGAAGCAATGAGGACGGCATTGATAGAGCTTCAGGTAGACATCCTGAGACTGAGTCTGCTCTTTCCAGCAGACACCCAACAGTCTTCAGGGTGGTTAGTACACAGATCCAGAGCTGGGTTTTTCTTTACAAAGGAGACTTTTTTTTTTCATTATTATGTTTCTTTCTTTTCTTAACAAGAATCTAGTAAAGTAAGTGATACTCAGAGATCTGTTCATGGGAATGTAGAAAGATTTTTTTTTTTTTTTACTAAAACTTTAAAATAACATCTTGAGGTACTTGAATTGCTTATGTTCAGTAATAGAGAATCCAGCATCATCTCAAAGCCCTCAACTCTAATACACACTGAAAACCAACATTTCATTTTTGGCTAGAAAGTCAAGATAGTGACTGCCAAGAATGGTCATAAGGATCTCATGCCTAACTCAGACTTACCTTCAGGAATGCACAGAACAGGAGAGACACAACTAGGGAAAGCCACTCACCCTCTGCATCTTCTGGCCGAGTGAGATCGATGACACCTGGGCCCAGCTTTCCATCATCATTTGACTTTCCTGTTAACTGAGGCCCCAGGTTCTCAAAACGTGTTCTTTCCTAGGAGAAAGAATATTCAGAGGCTTACTCTAATTCCACAGAAGCCACTTGCTTTCTTCCAGTGTCTCTCTTGGTTAACAGGCACAGTGTGGAATTATGAACATCACATCTGACCCCTCAGGCTATGGAGACGGCAGCAGGCTGAGCGTGCCACCGACAAGACGAGCAAACTAGAAGTCTAGAAGGCTGAACCTGGAAGGAAGGAAGGCCATAACAGAAAACCTGCCAGAGTCACTATGCTTGTCCCACCCTCTTTGTTGGATTTGGTTCTGTAATCTACGAGAAATGCAATGGAAAGTGGGGCCAGATGTGCAAAAACTCAAGGACGTTCTTACTAAAGCCTGCTGCAAAGCTGAATGGGAGAACAGTCTTCCCATTTAGGGATCATGATCTGGGCAGCAATCCTGACAAAGTACAAATTAGAACTTTATGTACCAGGCTTTCAATGTGCCACAGTTGGTCGAGTGGACATTGACATTGCTCCTTTGCTAGAAACAAGTCTTCCAACTATGAGTTCCTGGGAACTGAAGAGTGTGTGACTCACACCCAGTAAAACAAACAAACAAACAAACACACACACACAAAACCCAGGAGGGTTCAATACCCTTGCTGCTTTGGGAAAGAACCCCCAAGGCAGTTGGTTGTTCAGCAGTTCCTATAAGAGCAGGAGTCTGAGGCAACAATGGAAGAAGCTGCGCACCTCTCAGATCAGTGGCAGGGACTCACTGGTCATCGTGAATGTCGTTCGAGTGTTCTGTATAAACTCAGCACGGGAACCTCACTCTCACCTCCCATCTCCATGCTTAAGTCTCTAGACTCACACTTGGCTTTGTGTTATCCTTATGAATGAATGAAGCCTTGTTGTTCATTACTATGAAACCATATTAAATGTCATGTCAGCTTGAATGTACAGACATGAAATAGCAGCTTGCAGCTCCGGGAATGGTTTCTGCATGTTATACTAATGCATTATGCAGCAGTGTAGTGCTGATTGCTGCACAGCCTATTGTTCAATGACCTAGTTCTGCGCCGAGTATGTTCTGTATCTGATGGAAACACACCGAGCGTTCTGTTCCGTAAGATGTTTAGAAACTTGGAAATATTCGGAAGGAGCAAACATACAATTACTTGATAGAGGATGTGCCTCATTTGTACAGCCTCACTGCATTTGTGCTTCCTAATACGATTATTTTTGAATATCATTATATTTCTATAATTAATTCCCATCAGTCAAATTGTTGCAGTAAATCCTCCAGTTTCCCTTCATCAGGAATCACATTGAAATCTTTGTCGGGAGAAAACACAGCATCAGCCTTGTATTAACCTAGCACTGTTTCTAGGAAAGCTTTGCAACGAAACGTGGTCATCTAGCCATCATCTCTCCAACTGCGTCACACTAACTAGTTTCAACAGTGGCGTGTGGGGAGACCTCTGAAGTGTGACATGTATAAAAGACAGACTGAAAACCAAAACCGAAGTGAGTGTGGTTTCCTAAAACCTCCTCATGTGAAAACACGGCTGCACGGGAACAAATTCACCCAGATGCAGCACACTACACAAAGCCACCACGGCTATGAGCTGCGTGGGAGCTTCACACGTGGTCAGGGAAGGACAGCTGCTTTCCATCAGCCCGGTTCTCTTTTTGAGTAGCACTTTGGGCTGCCGTGATGTAAAGAGAAAGAGTCAAAGTGAAGAGCACTGGAAAGCCATGTTCGACCTTTGTTTCTGGCATTGTTTCTCTAGCGTATTTGCATGTGAATACCTCTGTTACAGGCCAAGATCTTCGCACAAGAACAACCTTTCACTGCATTTTCATGGCAGGTGGGGGCAGGACAATTTTCTCTAAAAACCAACACTATGCCGCCTATCAGTACGCATATTCCATGGATCTTTCTAGTCATTCATTCTCTTTGATTTTCCTGGAAAATATTCTATTAAAAAAAAAGTTCCTGAAAGAATATCAGTATTTTGACAGAGAAGAAGAGGGAAGATTACATGCCATGCCTTGTAAAACCCCAAGACAACAAAGCTTACATGATGATAATATTTTTTCTTTCCTAAAAGGGAGGTGCACTCACAATGCAGTAGTATCAGCTTGTCTCTAATCATAACAAAAACATCTAGGATGATCCGTAACACATTCACGGTGTCTTTGAAGTCAGACAATTTTTCTGACTTCGTTGAAGAAACATTCTTCTGCAAAGACGCTTTCTCTTCAAAATATCAATATTTTGACAGAGCAGAAGACAAGGAAGAGCATCCCATGAAATACCGGTTAAATAGGCAGAAAATAAATCAATGATAAAAAGTATTGGGGGCAGTGGGTTGCATTTTCAATTTGATAATATTAAGCACTGTGTTTGAGATTAAAGCAGGGCCCTGAAAAGCCAAGCCCTTTCATATAAATTTCCACCCAGTCTCCCAGAAGATTTCCTTCTTTTCTTCAAAGAATAGCTCAGAATATTTATTTGCCAGCAGAGCCCGAAGACAGGAGGGCCGACATCTACCAGTTAGGTCTGTGCTGCTGAGCAGAGCAGAGATTTCCAGTGTGATGAACACAAGCCTCGAAAACACAGGATGTGGATATGGGCACAGATCGAGTATGGAGATGCTTCAGAGTAAGAAGCTGAGTCCCTGGCTGCTAAGCACCAGAGGGTTTGCCCCTATATGGCACAAACATGGACAGTGAAGGGTATGTCCCTACCCCTTGAACTAGCCCTCCCAATGTACACATTTTCCAAGTAGGATCATTTGAGATATGAGCAAAATTCCTCAGGGTGAACTTAACCCCACGCCCCACTCTTGAAATCTCCCTGGTTTTCATGTTGATAATGGAATGTGCATTCTCTGTGCTGACGCATGAGCAGACTCTCACTATGTACTGTCAATCCCAAACATGCAGGCAACATGAAAGTTACTGGGAAAAAAAATTAAAAGTCAGTTCTGCTGTGTTGTAGGGACTGCTGGATCCTTAAGTGCTTTGAAATTATGATGTATGAGGTAGATGTTGCATATTAAATAAAGATATTTAAATGATAAAGCCTCTGTTAGTGAGAGCTGATGAATGTTAAATGTTATAAGCCACAAGATGGTAGCATCCATCATCCCTGCGTGTTCTCGGAGTCAATGATGGGGTGGCCTCACTGCTGACAGACAGACTCTTGATTATTATCCCTTATTTCCAGAGTCACTGAACAAACCACTCAGATCCTCTGGCATTATTTTTAACTTTGCATTAAATTAGCAACTTTTCCCTCCCTTCCGTGGCAAGATTGATCAGTTACATCTTGGCACCAGTGGAGAGAGAATGAATTTGGGGGTAAATAAAAGACCAGAGGTTTGTTCTCAGTTAGGCAAGGAAATCAGCTGCTTCTTCCTGGCAACAAATGCGAAACTGTGATCTGGGGAAGGAACAGTGATGAAGCAGTAAGCACACAATAATGGATTTTCTTTGCACTTAGATAAAAGCTGAATTTTTGATGTGCACAGTATATTTTAATAAAATTTTATATACTATGTTTTATACACTTATTGGCTATTCCATAATAATGTGTGTGCTCACAGTAAAATTGCTCTTAAATTTATGTGTGTTATTTATATGTTCCCACGTAACAATGCTTTTTGTTGTAAAAAATATTCTGTTTATTAATGTAACTTTACAACCACTGCATCCAAGATCCGTGGTAAATTAATGACATTTTTATTATTTTATAGTGTCATTAAATTTTTACTGATCACTCCATCAAACAGAGGCAGTAAAGGCCATAATGTAAACTGGGACACTTAGATCAGGCAGCAGGAAGACATTCCATGGAGTCTGAAGAAAACTGCTGGCAATAAATGATATTTATACCATCTTTAAGCATGTGAGACTACTTGGATAAGTTTGGCAAAACCGTTTCAGTAGTAGAGTGGATGGTGTACTTAAATAACAGTTTGCTTGCCAAAGAGACAAGCCACTTTCAAACCATATGCAAGATGACGAATTGTAGCTGTCCCCAGAAAACCAACACATGAAAAGTAATTCTGTGCCTCACCTTCCCTCTGGGTCACCGAGGGACCCAAGTATTGTATTGTGCCTCAAGTCCTGTTAAGGTGATCCCCTTCCTATAGCCAGAAGGGAAAATGGCATATGCTTGGAGTCTTTGTTTGTTACTTTACAAATGGATATATTCTAGTCTAGACCTGTCTAGATAATGATGCTATATACTTTTACTCTGGTGGTCTAAAAGAGAGGCACTTCACCTACCTTTATTCAAAAGCCCATTTGTACAGATTGTCTGAGTGTGGTGTCAGTCATAGCCAGAAAGCAAACAGCTGTGGGGCTAGTGGGTGTTATTACCTATATTGTAGTTTTAAAGAGTGAAAAATAATTACCTTGGGTTATTTTTACATGTAAAATACATTATAATTAGGATGTGCTCGACAATGACTTTCTTAAATAAACTTAAATGTGTGTTATTAACTAATTGCCAAATATCCTATTTATGTATATATGAGATAGTAAATAGAAAATTCTGTGCCCATATAATTGTGGAATTAGTAGCACCAATCTCTCACATGGGGAATCTGACATGATTCTTTTTTATGTAAATAAGAATTTTGTTGTTACATAGCCAGATGAGCATTTAAATATTTAAAATGTTTTAAAACCTTTCAGATTTGCAATAAAGGTGAACACCACGGCTCATCAATCACGGTTTTGTGCCCTCCCAAAACACAGGTATTGCAGTATTCTGAGATGCTGTAGCAGCCAGTGAAGGCTGCAGGCCAGAAGGCTTATACCAGGCTACAGATGACAGGAGTTCTTTAGCTACCTCGAAGTTCCAGCTATGTCTAATTTTTGAGCACTTCCTGAATAAAGGTTTTCTGTCTTCATTCCAGTTCCAAGCTTCAATCTTTTCTGAGCATTTTGATTTTAGTTATATACGAGACCGGCTCCTCAATACTGGAGAACACTGTCCTAAACTAAATATAACAATTGCCCTTTACACAGCATCCCTCTTGTCCTGCATTTGTATGAGAGCCAATTGGCTAATAGTTCTTGCCTCACTTCCTTCTTTACCCTGGTCTGTCCAACCACATGGGCTAGCTGATTTTCCTTCCACAAAGCACTGTGGGACCTCCTGTCATCTTTAGCCTAGTGTGAGCCTTCTGGCCCGCAGCCTTCATTGGCTGCTACAGCGTCCCAGCTGGTGCTAGCCCTGGTCACTGTCTTCTCTGATCTATCTGTTCTCACTACCTCCTCAACTTGTGCAATTCCAAGTGTCTAGGTCAGAACCTTCTATCACTTCTGTGTTTCCAGTGCATTTTAGTCAAACCCTGGCTTGCAAGGTACTTCATTCACTGCTTCCCACATGCCCTTTCAAATCCAAAGTTGCACAATTCTTCTACCAGGCATCTTCTGCTAGGGGTAAACTGTGATTCATCTTTTGACAGCACCAAAATCCTGCCTTCCCCACAGCCTCTGGGACATGCTTTCTTCTCTGTCTTCTTGCCAAGGCCTATTCATATTGAAAACCCACATTTTCTCTGAATTCTATATCTTGTCTTATCGACCCACTTTCCAATATGTCCAAATAACTACATAATTAGCCCCTGGTTTTCATCATACTATGTTCAACAATCAGGGTTTGGTTCATGTACATTGCTGAATCTCCACAAAGGGTTTTACAAGTCCAGGATTATATCTTAGGCCTTGCTATAGATCTTACACAGCAGTTAACATCTGTGTCCACAAGAACCTGTGGTCTCATAAGGCCACACACCAGGGAGTATCTAGAAAGAGCAAGAACCACCACAAATATGTCAAGTTGTGACTGAGATGCTTAGATTCAATACATTCCCCACTATATTGGTGATAGTTCTTGATCAAAAGAATCTAAACAAACAGAGCCTGATACGAAACTTAAATATTCTTAAAGAAGGAAGATAAACAACCTTTAAAGAAAAAAAAAAACTCAGAAAAATGTACTTGATTATATAGCTTAATATGAACCTAACTTGAAATTTCTGCAGGCAAATACAGCATCTTTGCAAAAATCTTTGTCAAATACTGGCAACAGAAGACATTCCCTACCAAAAACGCTTGGCTTATAAAATAGTACACAATTTCAAAATAAAGTTTTATTTTATTTTGTTTTATAAGTAGACAAATAGAACATAAAATGATTCTCTGGCCCACTGTGGCCTTCTCTGGACATAGTTTCCTATGATTCAATTCTCACACAACATTCTTGACATCACAAACACACACACACACACAAAAACACACAATCATATTATTGACTTACTATACATATCTTTTATTTTATAGCCTAGAGTTTACATTTAGTAATTTAATGATCAAAAATATGTTTGGGGCTGGAGAAGATGTCTCAGTGAGTAAGAACACTTAACTGCTCTTGCAGACTATTTGACTTTGGTTCTCAGTACCCACTCGGGCAGCTCAAAACCATGCCTGTAACTCTACTTCCAGGGGATATGACATCTTCTGGCCTCTGTGGACACCTGGACTCATGTGGTACACATAAACACACACAGGCACACAGGCACATACATAACACATGCAAACAATATAAATAAGAGGTAAATAAAGTGTAGTTTTGACACATAAGAAGGTGATGTTCTACAAGAAGCCTTTCAAGTACTGGGAATCGCTTTCACAAAGCCACTTTGATGCTTCTAGAGTCAGCACTGATGATAAGGAGGCCTCTAACTGGGAGAAGTGAAGCTCCTCATTGAAATCTATTGTCCAGTAATATTTTGTTAGCTAACATTCTTAATTTATCTAGCTACTAAAGCATCCTTAACAGCAACATTTTACTAGTACTCATGAACGAGTTAAGCCCTGAGTTTTCTGGTTCTGTTTTTCCCAGAGCACAAAGACACCTCTTGGAGGAAAATAAGCAAGAGGGCTACATGCTGAACAGCTTTATAGAACAGAGTCTCTCCAGTGAGAATTTCCACCAATCTGGTCAGCACACAGCCCTCTGTCCTCTCATTTCTACAGAGGAATTAAGCTGAAATTAACATGACTTTGCTTATCTGTTTTTTTTTTTTTTCTACTACCTTTCTTCAGAAATGGACATTTTTTAGCCAAGGAAAATTTCTAACAGTAGACTGCTACGTAGAATAAGAGGAATGCTTGGGCAAAGTTGAGAGTGTAAGGAAAATTGTTCATGTAAAGCCCTGACATATAATTAGAGTAAGGTGGATTTCCTATTTCCCAGCAGGAACCCAGCCCTGGCTGGAAGGTCATTCTATTGTTCAACTGATTTACGTACTTATATTTGTATTTATCTGTCTCTTAATTATTAAATATATCTACACATAAGTAATTAAAATATATTTTCATTGCTTTTATAAAAATTCTGAAAATTATTTTGTTTAAAAGTAAAACTAAAATAGAAGAAGAAAGGGAGTTTATTTTAGCAGGACTTAGCTAATGGAATGGCTAATCGAATGTAAAGCCAATAAGGCAGACATTACATCTTTAGAGCAAGCTGAGGAGCCACACAAACAGACCCATAAGCAAGCCGATCATAATATGTATTCTCTATGGCCTTGGTGACAGATTCCACTTGGGGCCGGTAAAAAGGCAACAAAAGACTTTGTCAAGAAGAAATGCTTTAGTTGACCTAATTATAATGTCACCCCAGAAAAGAATGGCATTTTAGGAAGAAGTATAATACATGGGAGTCCAAAGGGCTTTGGAATTCTACATCCAGAAAACTCAAAGAAGCTGTAAAGCATCCAAACAGAAAATCCCAACCGAGTAGTACATGGAGCTGATCAGGGAGTGAGTCACTCACAGAGGGGCAGATGGAGCCATCGGGATGCTTGCTTCTCACCCTGTAGGTGGTAGGGAACCTCAGAGTGCTTGAAAATGGACATAAGATCTGGCTACCACATGATTACCATGGCTAAGGCCTACATTTAGTTCTGAGATGCTAAAAGGCAAAAGGATACATCTCTGGTTGTGTCGACTACTGATGTAGGAGAACAGATAGTTTTAGGTCAGGATGTTGTTAATGTTTAGCTTGAAATATTTAGCAATAGTCTTTAAATGTCACAATATTTTATTAATTTCTTTTCCTGTCTTTTCTTCTTTTTCTTGCTGCAAAACTTTCACACATATAACCTCATTTAATCATTTAATTGACAGGTTATGTTATTAATCTACCCCTTCATTTCTGTCCCTCACTTTCTGGAAAGCACTCACACATAACTTTTTATTTAATCAATGCAATCCCATGGCACAGGTATTTCCTTGTCCATTCTATGGATTGGGAAGTGACACACAAGAATCAAATGTTAGAGTTATGATCTTAAATTGACCGCAGCACAGATACCTACCTAAGTTGTAATTTAAGGTTAAAATATAAAAAATCTCCTATACCTCACCATTGTTCTCTAAGGATGGCCATAGATGTAACTGAGTCCAATCAGGGTTTTTACAGTTGGTGCTACGACATTATGACAAGATAATAATTTGGACACAAATGTGCATATACTGAAGAAAGACCATGTGAGGGCAAGGAGGGCAGATATAGAAGCCAAGGACAGAGGCCGCAGGAAAAAAACAAAACAAAACAAAACAACAGCCCCATTAGCATCTTGACATAGGAGTTTCAGCTTCTAAGACTGAGAAAATAAATTAGATGAGGAAGGGAGGGTGGGATTGGGAGGGAATGAGGGAGAGGGAACAGGATACAGCTGGGACACAGAATTAATAAAATGCAACTAATAATAAAAATTAAAAAAATAAAATACTTCTAACAATTTCTGAAAAAAAAAAAAAAAGGAAAATAAATTTCAGTTGTTTGAGCCACTCAACCTGTGGTACTTTGTGATATATAACAAACGGTTACAAGGGCAGCTTTTCCTTCTTACCTCAATTTATCACATAATCAAAAAGTAAAGTTTAGAGGGGTCATTATCCTCAGCAACAATTCTTCCAAAGCATTTGTAGTCAGACCTGAGTAGCAGTTCTGTGTGCACGATGCTATGATTTCTCCACCTGCCTGTCATCTCCCACTCGGTTATCATCTACCCACCTTTTCATCCTCTAGCTATCTACCGCATACCTGTTACCTATTAGCCATCTATATATCTATCTACCCACCTATCTATAATCCATCATTTAATTACCATCTGTCTGTCTATGACCAATTCTTCAAAGGAGAACATTTCTGCTTAGAGAGAAGGAAGGCTTCTAACGACTCATCAAAAGTTGTCAAAAACCAGAAGAGTCAAGCTTGAAAAAAAAAGAGTCATAATTAACAAGAATGACAGGAGCTGTTCAGTTTTCTTCCTGACAGGAACTGTTCAGATTTCTTCCTGGGGTGCTGGGTTGGTGTTTTTTAACCCCCGGACCTTGAGGAGGAAAAGTGTATCACGACCCTCTTTCTCCCTCCATAGCACTGGACCCTGCAAGCAGAGAAGCACCACACAGCACGTGCCTGCTGAAATGAACTACTGTCAGCAGAGCTTCCTGGGGATATGTTTTATGGGGCTTTCAAAGACATTCTCGAGTGATGTATGACAAGCTTCCCCCAGGATGTGAAGGGAAGACTAAGTCAGAAAAGTTCTGTCTCGATAGTCCTGGTAACACCCGTGCATCTCCTGTGACATGCTTAGATTCATGTCACCGACTGTCACGTGACAAGTGATGTGGCAGCATTAGTCCTGAAGACAGGAGACCATTTCAGCCTTGGGAGCTGCTGAATTCAATTATGTTTCTCTGGGAGATAGTGCTTACTGAGGTCCTGTAGCCAAACGCTTTCTGTTTCATTCATATGGTTTTAATATGGTTTTAACCAATTGCGAGGTTATTTATAAGTTTGCAACTCCCAAGTAGACTTATAAAGCACCCAGATTTAAGCAGATCCAGTTGTGTGGCAGTCAGAGGCCTGCTTATATGTGGTTTTAACTTTTTTATTCCTGCACAGAGGCATGCGGCAGATTTGTTCCTGAATATTCTCTGATTATTCAGTAACAAGTTCACAAAAGGTTTCATTGTAAAATTACAGAAGCTCCTTTGAAAACTAACATGTGATTTAAAAACAGGAAATTCTATGTCACTTAAACCACCAATAAGACACTATTAGTCTAACATTCCCCATATGAGCAAAGGACATAAAAGCAAAATTAATGGCCAGCTAGCAAATGTCTTTGTCCAAAGACAGTATCTTGGGAATTGTATGAATTTGATTTCCGATATCAATGTAATTTGCAGTGTATATTTTCAACATTGTTCATTGAAACACAGGTACAATTTATTCAAGCTAAAGACATCAAGACTATACAAACCAAAAAATGAATATTTTCTTCAAAATTACTCATTGTGCTTTAGTTTTAGCAGGCCAGCTGATAATCTTTGAAGATGTTTCCCCTTACAGAAATATAAATATATACAAAAATGAAAAAGTATAAGACATTACAACATTGTATCTGTTTTAATTTATGAGCTACATAAATACATCATATCCCCTAAGAGGTTTTCCTGTAATTTAAAGAAAATGTGTGTGTTGCAAAAATAGCATATGTTTTTAAGAGAAAAATAGGGACACGGGGAAGCTGTCACTCCAGAAGGAAACATAAAGGCCTCTTTACTCAGAGAGCTCTGAGGCCAGAAAGGCCAGGAAGCTTGAAGCCCTGCAGCCTCTACCAACATATCCAGCGGTCACTCCGCGGCCTCCAGGCTCTAAGCATCTGCTCCTTCCACTCGGCCACTCTGTGCCAGCCATGCTAGCCTCTGTTTACTGCATCCTGCAAAACCAAGGAGCTAGCTTATCTCTGTGGATTCTTACAGCTCTGAAACTTTCTGACCCAATAATATTTGCCTCTCTACCTCTCCTAGTTCTCTAGCCTACACTGAAATCACTTCACTGTGTCACAAAAAGTTCTTAGTAGTTATTCCTATTCTCAATGAATGCACTCAAATTTAATTCCTTTGTCAAACAAGGGTACCAAGCTGTGGTCATATTTGGTCCCAGGGTGTCTGTTTGTTGCTTCAGAAACTCTTTGCCTTTCACAGGCACTGTAAGGGAGGGGGTGACAGGGGAAGGTGTAGGAAGAAGGCAGTGAAAATCAGAGGAAAGTCATTTTCATCTAATTGGCTGCAAAGCTGCCTCTGTCTCCAGGCTGGGTCCACTGTGGGGGAATCAAGCACTGGATACAGCGCATCCCTCCCACCTGAAAGAATTAAACAGAATGGCTGCTACTCTCTTTCAAAGGAAGAGACTCCTTCAAGTCAACATTTGTGTATTTTACTATAGCCTTCTCCTAGGGGAAAGGAAGCATCATAGAATCAAAGACACCATAGATGAATTTGAAATAAAAATAACACAACTGTGAATTACATCTGATTAGAAAAGAAGCTTTCATTGGGTAAAATTAAAACTTAGGAACTGTTCTCACTTAGTAGTAATGTTTTACAAGTAATTCTGAAAATTGGTAATTTTTAATAGGCTTTTAAAAGAAGTAGAAAATATTTAGGAACCTTGTTGAAAATAGTACTCCAAGACGGCATGTCACAAAGGACAAAAGAAAGTGTCCAGCTGTGGCGATGTGTGTTAATTGTGCGGCTTTCCAAAGCTATGGGGGAACTGGTGTCACTTACAGCATAATTACCATTACTTCCAACAGAGTTAACATGTACCTACCGCAAAGTAGCTCACCATTAACTGGTGTCACACTGCAGACTAAATAAGATGCGAATTAAAAATCCCCAAATGGGGCACAATACTCTTCCAAAAAAATAAAAATCAACCTAAAGTATAAAATTAAATTAAACAAGTTGTCCGTGATAACGTCACAAACAGCTTTTTCACAATTATTGCAAAGGGGGCACATTCAAGTGACTTAAGTGAGGACACTCTATTTCTAGATAGTGTACTAAAGAAACTACATAAAGACAGAAATGCACACGTTAACAAAGACTTTAGATTTCTCAAGCTACATCTATTGCAATGAAATTACAATTTTTTCACTTCTTTCAATTCTTGAACATTGAACATTGTTTTATTTAACCGACTCTGGACGAGCGGTTTGCCTTCCTGGGACCACAGAGACACACAGGCAGGAGTAAGGCTGAGTCTGGGCCAGGGCTGGGGGCTTACACAGACTAACAGGTTATTTGCTATGTATGGTGGTAAATCCTGTCAATTCTTTATCAGGAGGTGAAGGGAAGGCAGGAAGAGTGCTACAGCTCAGCTCATAGGAGTGAAGTTCCTTCTTAAGTCACTAACAACAACACAGGAGACAGAGGTGTGTTGTATGGGGGAATAAATACAAACAAGTTAAACATACAGCTAGGTTTAGCTGGAACTGTGAAGCTGGTGAGAGGACAAAGGGAAAGTAGCTTTCTTTAAAACACAGCTACAGTGTCTCTGCTCTTCCGTTTTCAAACATCTGGGCTTCCGACTGAATTCCTGTGTAAGCGTTCTTCAGAAATACTGCACAGGACTGTAGAAAGCTGATGGCTTTGTAACAGACTTCCAGGATAGAACTGTTGCTACACTCCTAAATAATCAGAGTAGAAACTGCTATGGGATTGTCATCTTCTCGTTAGCATGCTAAGAATAAACTTCGTAAATAACATGTTAATTAGTGTAGCAGACAATATTTTATTAGCAACTTGTGTTTTGCATATTTTTGAACTTTTTCTTTTAATTTCCCATGCCTGACTTTTCTTTCTTCCCTTTTTTTTTTTTTTTTTTTTCCTGTGATATGCAGTGTCTGCTTGAGATTAAACGCAGCTAGGCACATTTGTAAAAGGCTGTGCATCTCCTTTGAAAATTGCATAAGCATATGTACAGAGCCACAAGGCTTTGGGGCAGTTTGTTCTCCCTGAAGTCAACTTTTTGCTCCTTTTGCTGAATATGAAGCCTAGGAACAGACATTTATTCTTGCCCCTGCTTCTATAACTTACTCTGCTAGATTTCTGATCACTTGTTAGGCACCAAGGGACACCAAGCTGGTTCAGGGGGTGACATGGGACAATGATGGGTGTGTGATGATGCCAGGCCACTTCCTCTTGTTCCCACAGTGCTGCTGCATTCCTCTGATTATTGCAGTTTCAAAAAATGTGCTGATCTGTGTGTGTGTCAGGCAGCTCCGCCAGGCCTCAAAAGCTAATATCCCGGCTACAGTATATTGTGCATGTGATGTAAATGAGCAGGAGGCTCTACATATCTGCAGTTTGTCACCGGAGAGCCCAAAGACATAGAGAGTGTGCTAGTAATTATTGTCCCCATTCTGTGTGAATCAATGATGAAGCAGAAGAACATAAAGACTACCTGATCTTGTCAACTGATTCTGATTGACATAAATCTGAAGTATTTTCAATTCCAGGTATAGCCTTGGTGGAGTGTTTTATTTATTATAATTGTATCTGGGGTAGGGTGGGGCTGTCATCTCCATATTCAGAAATGAGAGACTAAAATGCTTTTGTATTGTAGCGTAGACAATGAAGTTTGGGACTGCACCAGCTTTGTTTCTTAGTAAAGTCAGAAGTCAGTCTTCAGATTTATGTTTCAACAATTTAAAGGTCAAGATGATGGCAGCATTGTAACTGAATTAACTCAGTTCATAAATTTGAGGTTTGGCTGATCACTCAGGATCAGACACAAAATAGTAATGTGCTTTAAAATGTGAAATTTTAACTCCTGTGAAAAACAAATGTTTCTATATAGTGGGACAGTCATTTCTACAAAGTTAGAAAAGGTGCTTCATCCATGTGAACTGTTTTCTAAATGAAACAAGAACACTTCCAAGGGCTTGAGAACCAGATCCTCAATAAACAAGCACACTTTATGTGTCCTGTCTACTCTGCCTAGTCCAGGAGAGACCTGGAAAAGCAGCAGAGGAAAAGAAATTGTTTGCTCGGTCACAAGATCAGCTAAGGAGAGTTACTTAATGGATCTACACAGTCTCAAAGAAACCAAACAAACCAAAACAACAAAAGCTCAACAGTTATTCACAGAGCAACTTCCCATGAGAATATTATAATTAGAAGAGGTTTTAAATGTTTGTAGAATCTTTAACTGAAATTTCAGACCAATTAATGACTTAATAAGACCATGAAAATAACAATTACATAAACTATTGAAGTTTTAAGAGTACATTTCCTTCTGTTTTGTGTTTGATTTTGTTTTTTGGACAAGCCTCACTATCTAGCCCTGCTGGCTGAAACTTGCAGTGATCCTCCTGCCTCTGCCTTCCAGGTGCTAGGATTAAAGGTATGAAACATGCTTATTAAAATTTAATTCTTATGAAAATTTCATGTCATATGTAATCCAAAGAAAAACAAAAACCAGGGGCTGGAGAGATGGCTTGGAGGTTAAGAGCACTGGCTGCTCCTCCATAGGTCATGAGTTCAATTCCCAGCAACCACATGGTGGCTCACAACCATCTAAAATGAAATCTGGTGCCCTCTTCTGGTGTGCAGGTGTACATGCAAACACACATTGTATACATAACAAATAAATAAATCTTAAAAAAATAAACAAAAACCTAAAAAAGACTATATCTGTTTTTAACCAATTAAATAAGTTTATATTTAAATTTATATTGATTAGAGTAAGAATAAGTTCTTAACAAATTAGGTAATAGACTAATGAGGTAATTAGCTAATAATTAGTTAAATAATTAATTAACATAAACTTGGCCAATCAGGTTAAGACCTGTCATTCAAAGGAGGTTTTGACTTGTGGACTTGCTCTCCTGTGAGAGCCAGGATATGAGAACAGATTGTTGGAATGCTCAGACCCAAAGAAACAGGCCTGAAAATAAATACATCTATTTAGGAGCTGTCTGATTTAAAATATTATTCTTCCCCTGAAGACTGGTCAAGATGTCTGTGGACTCACTCTTGTCCTCACCACAGTTTTAAAATTCATTGAGTTCTGTTCTAAACATTCATGATTAGTTTTACTCTCTAGACAAACTGACTTAACTACAAGGCACTTTTATATGAATGAAGACCAGTTTCTTCTAGTCCTTAAACATATTTTTTGATATGCTTTTTAACTTCATTAAGCCACCTTTTAATTTATTATAACTGGGGAAGATAACCTCAGAAAACTGTCTCTGGGAGCACATGAAATGCATACTCTCAGTCCCTTGGCCTTGCTGTGGGGATAGATCAGGAGGCTCCTCAGCATTTAGCCAATTTTCAGATCTTACTGCTCCAAGAAAATTAAAACACACACACACACACACACACACACACACACACACACACACGTCTAAACACCAGAGATCTGGGGTACAACAGACCTGATTTACTTGAAATGGACTGCATTTCCTCTCCACAACCTCTCCTTGCCACCACCACCCACAAGGATGATAAACAAAAAATTGCTTTATTTATGGAAAACCAGAGAAGACACAGTACTTATTTATGTACCAGTCCACGGCTGCCAAGCTCCTTCCATTCCAAGGAGGCTGTAGGCAAGAAGCCCAGAGTATGGCCAAGCCTCTAAGTAAAGCCACCGCCTCACTTCCCAGACTCCCTTCATAGACACCGATGCCCCTACTCAGCCATGGTGACATCAAACACGCTATTAGCCCTGTGTCTACAATCTCATTGGAAGCCATAATCTGCTGATGTTTCCGAACTCTCTGAGGGAGGCTCAGAAACCGGAGACTTGTCTGAGTCCCCTAGAAAACAGGCCTCATGCTGTAGCATCCAGTCTCAACTCCTTTTGTGATTTTGCTTTGCTTAATTTCCAAGACTTCGCTTAGTTGGAGGCATAGATCAGGACATTAGAAAGATAGCCATCTGTGTCGACTTCCGAAGCTCTACAACTCAGCACTCACTTCATAAATTTAAATTTCTGAAGCTGCTCGAGGCTAAGACTTCATGCCCTTAGCATTTAAGTAAAGGAAACCAACCTTAGATTCTGTGAAGTCTGTACCCCGCCGGCCCCGTGCTGTGCTACCTCCTAATGCAGTAATCCCTTTGTGGTTTGGGGGGACCCTTCACAGGATGCCCATGCTGAAGCTCCCACAGCTGTGTTGCTACAAAGGACATAGACTGTACAAGGAGACACACTACATACAGTAGCCCGTCTCCAGAACAAGTTAGCGGCAGTTGCCTCTTACCACTGTAAGAGTTTGGAGAATATCACCAGTAGGCAGACACTGTACCATAATCACAGCAAGCCTGAGGTGGTGGTGGGAGTGGAGGGAGAAGGGAGGGGTGTGGAGATGAGACAGGACGAGGAGGAGAAGGACAGCAGAGGGCATCGGGAACAGATCAGATAATGGGGATACATCCTCATACACACATGGGGAGGAGAAGACAGAGCAGCACATCCTCAACACCAGACCCACCATGCCGGAAGGAAATCAGCAGCTAGGCAGAGCAAGGAGGGATTCTGACTGCAGCAAGAGGTAGTCTTCTGTAAGATCAGTGTTCCCTGCGTGACCAAGGCCAGGCACACCATGAACATGCCTAGGTTACTGAAAGCAAAATACAGCTTCATGTAGGCAGAGGAACCCACACACTCACAGTCTGGCGTCTGCTCATAAGCATACAGCTCAGGAACAAAAAATTTAGATTCAGTGCCGGAGAAGGGGACAGAGACTATTAGAACAAGAGTTTTTCCTTTGAATTACCAGCAACAGTAAGCCAAGTGGGGGTAGAAATGCAGAGACTGCAGGGTTAAGTGGTGGCTTTGAGTCCTCAGCGCTTCCCTTGAGAGAGCTTTGACAGGGTTTTCCTGACAGGAGGCTAAGATTCCTGCACCTGAGAACTTATCAGTCATGAACACCCACAAATTATACTCATTACTTCACCTTTTCATTTTTGTTTACAGACCCACATGCCTACCTTTGTCTTGCTGGGAGGGAATGACTTATTAGTTACTATGTAACAAGTTCATTGTCTGAAAGTTTATTCGTCTGAGAAATGTTCCATTTACTTAGGCCACTATTACCCTCTCGTCTCTCTCCTCTCTCCTTCATCTCTCTCTCCTCTCTCTCCTCTCTCTGTGGGTGTGTGTGTATGTGTGTGTATGTGTGTCTCCTTCATCCCTCCCTCCTTTTCTCCATCGTGGCCAATCACTCACTCTCTCCCCCAGAGATTCAAAACTCCTATCACAGAAACCTCATATCTTGCTACATCCTACCTTGGCACCCTGCCCTCACTACTGCCTAGGTGAGAAGCCAAATGCTGCGTGCCTGGCATATCTATACTTGGGGGCCTCATCAGGAGGTTTCTCTGCAGTCTTTCCATGGCACACTGCAAGCACTTCCTGTTTTCCAGACACTCTCCCCACCTGGTCTGCCCAGACTCCTTTATCCTCTAGCACCCGGGCCCCTTGCTTCTGGGTTTCTACATCTGGCACATGGATATGATCTACCTTGTCTCCTAAAAAGGACAGAGCAGGAATAGCCAACCATGTGTCCATCAGACTAGAAGCACTTCTGGCCCAACTATCTTCAATGTCCTAGTGCTAGAAACCATGAGGAAGTCAGGTTTACTCCCATCTGCATTACTTCACACAGAACATGTTATTCATCATTGCCCACAACCTTGTATATTTATCATTTCTTCCTTTCCAGTGAGTAAACAAAGGCACTCAAAAGTAACAGACCGCAGGTGTCACAGCTGTAAGGCCATGTGGTTGAAGTGAATGGAGCATTCATTAGACTGAAGCTGAGACTCTGACCTCACTGTGACTTATTTAAAAGGGTTTTGTTCCTTCTGCCACTGATGATGTTTGCCCAGACCCAAGGATATTACTTTATGTCAGCTACATCAGTGTTTAGAATATAAAAGGCTAAATTTTTAATGGAAATATAAAAGACAAAAGAATATAAAAATGTAAAAACAAAGTTCTCTGTTCCTGGAAATGTCGTCTTTTTTAAACTTAACACCAAATTATTATTAAAATATAAACCAAAACAAACAAACAAACAACAACAACAACAACAAAAAGACTAAATCTGCTTCCAACCTCCTCTGCAGGGGTGTTACTAATTTAGATAACTCATACTTGTAAAAGGACCCAAAATGCCCTTCCCCCTTTTTTGTTGTAGAGATCAAACCTAGGGTCCTATGCATGCCAGGCATGCCTGTATCACTGAGTTTCATGGAAGTACTTGATAGGCCAGTATAACTTTTCAAACCACAAGTTCATGAAATTATTTCTTTAAATTTGCTTCAATTCTAGAGGTGGAAAAACTGAAAGTGATTTTAATGTTGATAGCTTCCTATCAACACATAGAATAGGATCCCAAACTTAACGTGTTTTTTCCCCTATGTTGATTTCCCCATAATAGAACAAATTCAAATGATCTTTAGTAGGAGTTACTGGGACTGGCAGCCAATAAGATATGAGAACTAGGGCCAGTGGGCAAGGCATGTCACAAGACATTCTTTGTGTTTCTTCAAAGCCAGTGCAGTGCTGTTGACTTCATTTATAAAAAGACATAAAGGGCAAATCAGTGTTGTACCAAAAATAAAAGCAAGCATTTCTCTCCATAGCAGGAAGACAGTACTTTGGGAAATTCTAATCTTAGTTGCAAATGTCAAGATTACAAACTGGATCATAGCTAAAAGTGAACCTCTGCCAGAGTGCTCCTGAAAGCACATTTGGGACACCCAGATTCAAGACAATGCTGAAAAGGGATCCAGGAGCGAAAGAAGGTCATTTCCACTGTAGAATTCCAAATATGCTCTACAGAGGCAGAAGTGAGAATGAAAACAATCAAACAGCAATAGTTACCACCATAAGAGAGTTGAAGAGAATCAGGGATGAACACAGATAGACTACGTGTTCCATGGTAAAGCAGCCTCACATGTATATCCAGTTCAACACATAAATACACATACACATATACGGTGGGGGAGACAGAGAGAGAGAGGGGGAGAGAGAGAACACTGTTGTTGAGGGTTCACTAGGACACATGTCAGACACTGACACTGTGAGAAAAACTGAAGTTTGTTTGCTACAATGGAAAAAATGTGGGCTAAGAAACATGAATGTGAGAGCTTCACTTTCAGTGCTCCCTGTATGCATGTCAGCTGATGATTTGAGCTCTTGGAACCTCATCTTCAACTGCAAAGGGAAATGATAGAAAGTTTATCTGTAAAGAGGGTTGTGAGGGCCACCTATAACCGATAAACAGAAAAAAACTGCTTTGCAGACAGAACCCTGATATCCTCATATCCTCAAAACAGCAACTGTCAGAGGAGCCTCCTAAGGTAAAAAATAAAGAGAGAGAGAGAGAGAGAGAGAGAGAGAGAGAGAGA
>NW_026596088.1:11702650-11754647 GCF_907164565.1 Psammomys obesus | reverse complement strand
CCAAGATGAGAGAGAGAGAGAGAGAGAGAGAGAGAGAGAGAGAGAGAGAGTTACTGTCACTCACCTGTCTATGGATATAAAGGCTTATGAAAACTTTACTGAGGACTAAAATGTCACGTAGAATGGATGTACAAAAGTTCTGTAATTTGTATCAACTTAAATCATTTTATATGCTACCAAGTGTTTACTAAACATGCCTGAAAGACAAATGTCTCCTTTGACCTTAACTCTAATAAGGTATTGGACAGCACATATATCATATATTACACATGTGTGTACCATGTATCATATGTGCATGGCTCCCTACTGCAAGGATTATAACGTGTGACAGAGAAGGACTAGACTGGGGCTACTACCATCATCACCTTAGGACATGGATTCTGTCCTGGGATCTGGAATATCCATTGGCCCAAATGCTAGGGAGTTGGAGTTTTGTATCCTTCCTTCTCTTATACCTTGTATTTTGGAGCAGAAAATTGTTCCAGTCCTTTCTGCCTCAGTTTCCTCATCTATATAATGAGAGACTGTACTAACTGGTCTGTAAAAGCTTCCATTGTCAAGTCAACCCTCCTTATAGCAAGATGGGTTAAAGAAGTGCTGGGTATTTTGGTTAAGAGAATACTAGTTCTCACTTCTATAAAAATCAAAAGTTCCTAATATATATCTCTGGAGAGAATAGGTGTTGTCAGTGGGGAAGAAGAAACACAGAGTAACTCCAACTCTGTAAGGCTGGAAAAGGACACTTGAGGTTAGGACACTCGAGGTTAAGACACTCAGGTGCAGTTTCTAAGGATAGGTGCAAGGTCCCCATTTCTCAGGGCAAAGATCCCTGGAGAAGCCAACATTGGGGTGGGGAGGGTCCTCAAGAAAGGCTTCACGGCTTAGAAGCAGAGAGCCTTCCTCCTAGAGCTGAGAGTAGATACCAGGGCACAGGGGTCTCCAGACAGGATCACTGCATTTTCAAGTGGCAGGTGGTGTTTCTCTGACAAGATTAAACTTCAGAATTCAGATTAGTGGTAAAAACCGGAAGATGGGTTAGAGACTATTGAGCATTTGTAAGGTTGTGTTTTAAACAGAATCTCACTTTTAATATTCACAGTGTTATCAGCCTTTAAAAACCACACAATAATCATTTCTCTTGAGAGCAATTTTACTTACATAGTACATATACTGGGGATCTGATGACACATTCCCATTTTGCCCGTTTACCAGGAAGCTCACAACTGGTTCTATAACCTCCACTATCGATTAAGCAAATGTGAACATCAAAAATTTGTGTGTGCTTATTTTCCCCTCAGTGATCCATGACCTCATCTCCCCTCTACCTATGTACCTTAGTTTCTTACCAGTTGTTTCTTTTCTCCACTATCCCCTCTCCCTGTAGTTCTTATTTACTTGTTTACTTATTTACACTATGTATCACTGCAAATTACTCAGAATCACTTTTTTCTGCATTAAGGCAAGGTATAAATACAAGTCACCCAGTTCTGTAAACAGGTTTTTTTTCCTTAACTCCAAGAGAATTAAACCTCAAAACTTTGATTTCTAAATACTTAAGATGTTAAGTAGAAGATGTTTTAAGGTGAATGCAATTCAAGCATTAATACAGATAGGTGTACAGTACAATCTAGAATTGCACATAACACCTGCTCTTAAACCTCATAGGCTGTTTTAGAGGATCCAATAAGTCAAAAATCTTTCCACGATATTACAAAGACATTATTTGTCCATTTCATTTCCTTTCTCTATGTGCAAACAATGGCACTCAAAATATTACATGACTAGTATAAAATTTTAATGACAAAGCATAAAAGATAGCCTGGCTGTTTCCAAAATGAGTTAGGCACTAAAGGACTCTGTAAAAATTAAAAACCAGTTCAGTGTCCAAGTGGATTCCATAGTAATGGGGACAGGGACTGTCTCTTACAGGAACTGATGGGCCTGCTGTTTGATCACCTCCCCCTGAGGGGGGAGCAGCCTTACCAGGCCATGGAGGAAGACAATGCAGCCACTCCTGATGAGACCTGATAGACTAGGATCAGAGGGAAGGGGAGGAGGACCTCCCTTATCAGTGGACAGGGGAAAGGGAATAGGTAGGAAGAGGGAGGAAGGAGGGAATTGGAAGGGGAGGAGGGAGGGAACAACAGGGAGGATACCAAGTGAATAAACTGTAATTAATAAAATAAAGAAAGGAAAAAATTTAAAAAAACCCAAAGATTTCCATATTATAATTTGGCTGTAAAAAGCATAGTATTCAAAATGTTGTGAACACTGATATCTAAATTTTTAGGTTTGTTATTTTTATTTGTTACTATTTTAAATAAGTATTCTAATATTTCAGTATTAATATCTGATATGGTAGATGTTAATTGTTATCATCCATATAGTATAGCTCATACAAATTCAAAGTCTTTGAGGTCTTTAATAATTTTTAAAACTGTAGAAGGGCCTTGAGAGACTAAGAGTTGAAAATATCCTAGTGGTAGAAAGATTAGACCTGGAAGGATGAAGGCTTAGAAAGTGCCTGCCCTAAAGAGGGACTTAATTAATAAGTATGTTCTATATATTGTCCAGAAAATAGCTCTTCCAGAAGATGAGCACAAAACCATTACCTGACTATGTTGAGGCTTAACACATTCACTGGGAGGAATGGTAACTTGGATTTTTCATTTTGACCTAAATACCTGTAAACCAAATTAAAAGCTTCATCTCTGCTCCAAGCCCTCACCTCTGTTCTTAAAAAGCATCTTGAGTCCTGTAAGACTTATCCATTCGTCACCATTCTTCCCAGTGAAGAGTGCAGAAGAAATAAGAACCAGAACCAAGTAAGTTGGTTTTTTTTTTTTTTTTTTTTTTTAATGAATTAAGCCTTAAACCAGTAGCTAGGCAACCAATGAAGTAGCCCTGACAACAGGGAAGAAAGAAGGTAATGGTTTCATTCAGCCGGGGCCTACATAGAGCACACAGAGCTGCCCAGTGCTCCTGGTTCAAATGCAAAATGCAGCATTAATAAATCCTCATTGCTCTCTTCTAATTTTACAGAGCTTTTGATTTATGTACATCCTTTTAGGAAAACACCAATGCAAGGATAACTATAGCTGTTCATCTCAAAAAGCATGCAGGAATGCACATGTTCGTGTGGCCTTACATAGCTCACAATAGTGGCATGCTCATTAAAGTGGATGTCCAGAACTGCAATATACACCTTGGTTTAGATTGTAAGTAAAACTGCCCTCTTCATCTTTTGGAGGTGTGGGAAACAAAGGACCGGGAGAAGCCATGCTGGGGTAGAGTGGTCTTCACTGGTCCTTGCTTCCTGAGAAACAGGAACAGCAAAGCCCAGCTCCTTGAACACATCAAGAGAGACCCTGTACAGAACAGGCAGTATTTTGGAGCATAAAGCACTTTTAAAGTATTGTTTGTCAGGTCGGGAAAAGCATCATTCAATGTCTTTTGAACTGACTGTGGTTTTGTAATCAAAGATGACCACAGAACCTGCCCCTTCCTATGAGATCTCCACTATGCTGCACATCCCTCCGTAGTACACTCTCTTGGGAGCACACTGACAGAGGAAACACTGCAACTGAGCATGCCCGTCAACTGCACAGACAGCTAACTGGTTCTGTGTGTACGTGGTTTAAAAACAGTCAGATCCTACTGGTCTGTACAAGGTGTTCGGTCACTCCACAGTTTGCCAAATAGCTTGCTCTCAGCCCCAAGAAGCTGTGGCAAATGACCATGAGTTGTCCTATGACCCCCACACATGACATGTGTGCCCACACCATCATACACATACATCCAGTAAAAATAATAAATACGATTTTAAAACCTTTAAAAGTTCCTTTGGAAACAAAAAAGCCAAATGCTCAGGTGACTTTGTGAACCTGCCTGTTAGGGTTCTCTGAGCTTTCACTTGGTGCTCTCAAGGCACGGGAGTGCCACCCTTTATCACTGGAGCACACCACTAACAAAAGCAGCACAGAGTTGATGGGCTACGCTTTTAAAGTGAGAGAGAAGCTCACACTAATTGCACATTTTCCATGTGGGTGCATATTTCTTACACGTTTCATCTCAGACAACCCTTCAAGGAAAAGAGCCTCACCTTCATTTCATAGCACTGAAAACTGAAACTCAGAAAGGAAAAGTGACTTGCTTAGGAATTCTCAATAGAGGAATACTGAATGGCAGAGAAATACTTAAATAAATGTTCAACATCCTTAGTCATCAGGGAAATTCAAATCAAAATGACCCTGAGATTTCACCTTACACCTATCAGAATGGCTAAGATAAAAAACTAAAGTGACAGCACATGCTGGAGAGGATGTGGAGAAAGAGGAACCCTCCTCTACTGCTGGTAGGAATGTAAACTTGTACAACCACTTTGGAAATCAATCTGGCACTTTCTCAGACAATTAGGAATAGTGCTACCTCAAGATCCAGCCATACCAGTCCTAGGCATATATCCAAAATATGTTCAAGTATAAAACAAGGACATTTGCTCAACCATGTTCATAGCAGCTTTATTCATATTATCCAGAATCTGGAAACAACCCAGATGTCCCTTAATAAAGGAATGGATACAAAAATTGTGGTACATTTACACAATGGAATTCTACTCAGCAATTAAAAACAAGGAAATCATGAAATTTGCAGTCAAATGGTGGGATCTAGAAAATACCATCCTGAGTGAGGTATCCCAGAAGCAGAAAGACACACATGGTATATACTCACTTATAAGTGGATATTAGGCATATAATATAGGATAATCATACTAAAATCTGTACACCTAAGGAAGCTAATTAAGAAGGAGGACCCTGGGTAAGATGCTCAATCCTCATTCAAAAAGACAAAAGGGATGAGCATCGGAAGAGGGGGGAAACAGGGAATAGGACAGGACCCTACCACAGAGAGCCTCTGAAAGCAGGGTATCAAAGCAGAGGCTGAGACTCATAGCCAAACTTTGGGCAAAGTGCAGGGAATCTTACGAAAGGAGGAAGAGATAGAAAGACCTTGAGGGGCCTGGAACTCCACAAGGAAAGCAACAGAACCAAAAAATCTGGGCCCAGAGGTCTTTTCTGGGACTCATACTCCAACCAAGAACCATGCATGGAGATTGCCTAGAACCCCTGCACACATGTAGCCCATGGCAGTTCAGTGTCCAATTAGGTTCCCTAGTAAAGGAAACAGGGACTGTCTCTGACATGAGCTCCATGGCTGGCTCTTTGATCACCTCCCCCTAAGGGGGAGGGCAGCCTTGCCAGGCCACAGAGGAAGACAGTACAACCAGTCCTGATGAGATCTGATAGGCTAGGGTCAGATGGAAGGGGAGGAGGACTTCCCCTATCAGTGCACTGGGAGAGGGGCATAGGAGTAGAAGAGGGAAGGAGGATGAGATTGGGAAGGTATGAGGGAGGGGCTACAGCTGGGATACAAAGTGAATAAATTGTAATTAAAAAAAGAAAAAAAAATATTTATTTAAAAGAACAAGAGTGTCAGAAGACATGAGAACTGAGACCCATGATGAATCAATACAGAGATCCAGCTCTCTGTCATCTATTGTGTAGCCACCAAAGTCTGCTCTGTACCTCCCCTGGCCACTTCTGTGTATATCTGTGTATGTATATTTGTGTAACTCAACCTTCTGTTCATGGACCCAGAGGCAGAAACAAAGCAGAAAGCAGCATCTATACGGAAAGCAGGCGGCTTTGCTTCTCTGCCTCATAGTGTGCCCTTACTTAATCAAAGGTCGGAGACTGTCAGTGCAAAAGTTTCTTTGTATGTCCAAGGCTTAAAACCATCAAAGAAAATTGCTAACTGAATCAGATATAGTTCTCTATGTGGAAATAGTAACTCCAGATGAGAAACACCCAATATTTAAAATTGGTTTTGCTGTTAAGTTGCCGACTGCCAGTAAGTGCCCTCCTTTCTCTGGATTTGTTTCTCCTCTCTAACCAGTAGTCACTGCACCTGATAGATGTAATGTTCCTCGTGCTAGAGGTTTGTTGGTGTTGGTGGCTGGATGGTTTGGTTTGATCTGATTTGGTAAACCCAGGACCATGCACAAGCTAAGCAATCTTTCTACTATAAAACTTTATCGGCCTTCAGTCACAGCCCATATACTTCAGATGCAGATAAAGTGTGGTCCTTGTGCCACTGTGTCTCATTTTGACATGTTCTGAGAGCCAGAATCTTCCTCAAGCTGTTCCCAGGGGGAGTGGTGGCTCAGGCCACAGGCATATGCCTGTGCAGCCTGCCCACTTCTGAGTGCTGTGACCTGACATGATGCTGATACAAGACCATTTCCATCCAATCACTGAGTCCACGTTCACATGTCAAACATACTATAGACCATTCAGGAAGAAGGCCACCCTGCCTCACCTCTCACTTAGCCAGATGCCCTGCACTTAGTTAGCTCCAAGACATTTATAAGCAGAGAGATTGAAATTCTGCGGTGGATTTTCATGACAAAAATACTTAGAATTGTCAGAACAATAGAGTGCGGTGGAGAATTCACCACAATATGATCTAATCGCACTGCTGCTCCAGCACAGATGGGGCCGGCTGCTGTTCTTGGTGGGAAAAGCTAACTTAGAGCTGGGACTCAGCCTTCTGCTGGCAGGACACTCACAGTGTGTGTGCAGATGCTCATAGAGATGATGGTGCAGAAGTGCTCCTGAGGTGCCGTTACAGTCTATTGTCCCCACAATCTATGTATTTAGCAGACCCTGAACTCCCTGCAACAGCCACTCAGAGCAACTCCACTGGTGCCGTTCTGGCCGATCAAATCAGTGATGTTTCATACTAAAGTGGCAAAATAGAGATTTTCTGAATAAAGTGAAACAGATCATGGGCAAATATGTATTCATACGGACACACGTGTGAGCCTGTGTGTGCTATAAAAACAAAACAACAACAACAACAAAAATAGCTTTCTTGTTCCTGGGCCACACTGCTTACACATACAGTGTCTGTTTAATCACACCAAGTGTGATGAAACATACCAGACAATGGCAGACACATGAGATCCCCTGTCTCCTGCAGCACTGGACAGTGCTGTGCATCCCATCTGGCCTGGCTTCCGCTAAAGACAGTCACATTAGGCCAGGTCCTCTTTTCAGGGTGGCTTTCGTCTAAAGACTGACTGTCATGGATACACAAAATCCATTCCCCTCTAAACTTTTGATGCGATTCTCAGTAACTAGGCGATCCCGAAGCTTGTGGAGGAGTTGCTGTTGGAGGCACAGGGCCACCATCTCCTCACTCTGTCCTGCTTTGTCTCTGCCCCTCCTAGAGATGGCAGTTCTATGGAGTACCTTTCTCCCCAAACACACACTTGGCACAAATATCCAGCTAATGGCCTGCTTCCCACAGAACCTAGTGTGTGTTAAGTTCTTTTAAAGAATGTTCAAGTAAGAGAGAAGTGTATTTAATAAATGATAAGGTTGGTGAGAGCAATGCTGTGAAACTAACCTAAAGCTGTGATATAGGACCCAAAAAACAAATTTCCAAGTCTAATTTAAAAGTCTTTGTACTTAAAGAGAACTAGGCCAGTAATTCAAAGGTGGGCAATTTTGAAGCCAAATAGTAAACTGGATTTGTCCCAATCCACCTTCTAGTCATATTGAATATTACACGCTTATCCTTTTTGACTTAGAAAAAGTGAAAAGAAATAGTGGTGCCCCTATGGAAGGAAAGTTACAAAATCTAGACGGAGATCTGAATCATAAGAGAAGCTGCCGTCAGTGATCTCTGGAGTGGGGTTCTTGAAGCATTCTAACTGCAAACCTTCTAAGTTGCTGGGCTTCTGGCCTAGCAAGCCTAGAAATTCCATCTAGATGCCAAACAAGGCCATGTCACACAAACCACCCTCAGGAGACCTGAGATTCTAGAAGAGCTAATCAACATATATAACATCCCTAAAGAACATGGACTTCCAGTGTCCCAAATTCAACCCCAGTAAAGTAATCTACTAACAAAATGAGTCCCTTCAATTAGGAAACCACAGCTTCCTGGTTCTGTGGAAACCACTTTGCTGCTTACCTTCAGGGATTCAGATCTCTTCAGCATGTTTTACTTTAGGTTGTAATTTATCAGTGTGTTCGAAGTCAACCTCTCATACTTTCCAAGCAAAAATAAAGTTTTATTTTTCATTTTCAGATTTTAGATTTATATTTCTTCCTCTCAAGTGAATTAAGAAAAGTCAATGGGAAATAAAAATTAATCTTTGGAATTTGAAGTGGATATTTGAACTTGACCTTCAAAAATTAATCTTTGGAATTTGAAGTGGATATTTGAACTTGACCTTCAGCTCCAACTGATCATTGTAAGTAACTGCATATGGTACAAGGTATTAATTGTTTACTTAGTATTCCATGGGTATGTGTGTTGCCTGGGTTTATGTATGGTGTGCCAGATCCTGTAGGATGCTAATCAAAGTCACAGTAAGTGAGAACTGAGGGGAAAACCGTGTCTTTACTAGGCTTTGGGAGGTCAACTCTCTCTGGAGCTAATGTTCCTAGTCCTTGTGAGGCTTGGAGTAGCACGTCATATTACCAGCTGCAGCAGCCCCATCCCACCCCACACCCCAGATGTCTCCTAGTGTGGTCCAAGAGTACAGCAGTAAGGTCAAGAGGTTGGAAATGAGCTATACGTCCGTACCCCTTGTAATGGGTCATATTCTTTCCCTAACAGAAAAGCCTCAACCTTTATGCAGCTGTGAATGTGACCTTATTTTGAAATAGAGCTTTTAGAGATGTCATCAAGTTAGAGTAAGGTCACAATAGAGGAGATGGGCTAGAAACACAGACAGAAGGCAAGCAGGAAAGACAGGAGTAAATCATGGTAAAGCAGGTATAGGCCAGGCTTCCTGCAACAATTAGAAGCCAGGAAGAGGAGAAGCAGATACTCCATGAGAGCTGCAGAGAGCACAGCTTGTACCACCTTGCCTGGGAACTGGCCTCCAGAGCCACACAGCTGATGTCCCTGCTACTCTACACAAGCCAGTGTGCAGTCACTTGGGAAAGGGTCACACCTGTGTGTCCAGATGGTCACGCCACACACAGGAACACACCGCCAACCTCTCCAGGAGCAAACAGGAAAACCCTGTAGGGTTCCGGGAAACCAGGAGTATTTAACTTCTGTGCAAACTCTGCCACTGTGTCCTCACTACAGTTAGCAAGGATGGAAGCAAAGGTGAGTCTCAGCAGCCCGCAGTTTTAGTTTACCGAACACAAACTTGATGACATCTCTAAAAGCTCTATTTCAAAATAAGGTCACATTCACAGCTGCAATTTTTTTTTTTTTTTTTATCATTTGCTTAAGAACTGTTACTACTGTCTATCACATATTTTATCTGTCCCTCTACAGTTGCCCACATTTAAAAGTTTCTCACAACTTAGTGCTGGGCACATACTTGAGTTGTTCCTATCAGGCACACTGCTCCCATTCACCCTATTTCCACTCTTCTTCAGGAGGCCAAATGGTCTTTTTGTATGCCAGTCAGATCTCTTTCACACCCCGGATAGATCCAGTGTAGGAGGAAATGAAGAGGCTTGCCAGAGCCCACCAGATCTAACATGCTTTCACCTCCTGACTTTGGCTGCTCCTTCCCTATGACACTCTGGCCACACTGGCCTGTACACCCATAACTCTGTTTGTCTAGAATGCCTTCCATCCTGTTTCTGTGACTATACCATGGCACCATCTATCCTGAGTCATGTCTCCAGACAGTCTCTGCTGCCACTTCTAAAATAACCACCCTAAGCTAGTTTCTTCCCCTTAACTTGCTTTTATTTCCTCTTGGTTCCTAGACATGTACTGACATTGCCTTTTAGACTTGCTCATCCCTTCACGGTCTCTCTCTCTCTCCTTTTAGTGTGTGCTCTGTTTAGTTCAGGCTTTCATTCTAGACTCACATCTGCATGAGTTTGTCTCAGAACAGGTACTGGATAAATGATTTGCTAAATCAAAATGATAAAAATCTGAATATTGTTTGAAATGTCCTTGTTTTTGTTTTTGTTGTTGTTTGTTTGTTTGTTTACTTCTGATGGGAAGCATAACATTAGATTTAATGGTGAGCAACAGTCACTTAACAATTATTGTGAGCTTACGTGTGTACCCTTTTAAACATTCTTGTACTCTATTCTTATTCTAATAATGTAATTTACAGTCTTAATTAGACTGCTCCTATCTACCTCCGAATGGGACAGAGACACCAACAGGCAGGTAGGTTGGGTACCTGGGAGGCGACCTAAGTGCCAACCAGCAGCAATGTGAACATGTGACACAGGAAAGACAAGTAAATTACAGGGCGGCCCTCAGGCTGGAAGCCCAGCTCCTTGGTAGCGGGTTAGGACCTGGAAGCCTGTGAGAGAGGGATGAGAGTGAGCTGGTGGGCCTGCCACGCAGAGGAGAGGGGCGCAGGCTTACCTTCTCATTCCTGCAGTTGCTCAGCCCCATGTTGTTCATAGAGGATAGTTTCCCATCAACTCCGTGTGGCTGCTGTTGCTGCTCCCGTTGGATCTGTTCTCGCATCTTCCGAGCCTCCTGAATGGCTTTCATCACTGTGTCCTGGTCCCCAAATAGGGCAGGAGAGTTGAGACTGGACAGGATATCTGCATACACAGGGTGCATTATTAGAGGAGTGTGGAGATGTTGCCTCTCAAGTGCTGGCTGCGATCCACTCCATGAGGGAACACTGACCTCTGAACAAGGAAGGGGCACACTTGTTGTTAAGAAAACAACACTAGTTGGAGCACAGAAAGTGAAGTCAACCAAGCTGTACTGTCTCAGGGTGCAGTTAGTCCATGGAGGACACCCAGCACTCTGGGCTGTGTGGTTGTCTTCTACCTCTCAAAGGTCACCGACTGGTCCTAGGTTCTAATCTTGTATTTGTTCTGCTTTTTTGCCTGCAGTATCAAGGTTCCTACATTCTGGCCCTAGAGGTACTGGCAGGTGGTAGCTGCTTTGCATGTGTCTACAATTGGTGTACAATCTTTTCTCATCTGTGGGGGAGGGACAAGATGGGGGACAGGCAGCAAGGCAGCTGGGATTTCTGTCCACATCCTCTGTTTATTTGGTGTATTGTGTGTAGGAGAGCAGTTTGAGGCTCAACAGAATGAGCCCTGAGAGGGTGCATGTGCACTACAGTGACGTGTGTGTGTGTGTGTGTGTGTGTGTGTGTGTCTACTGCAGGAGTGAGGGGGCGGGAGAACCACACCGCGCTCTCCATTCTCCAAGGGCTGGCTGGTTAATGAAGCATTCTTCTTATCATGCTGCCTCGGTTATTTACCAAGAGGATGACAACCCTGCCCCACCCCCAGTTTGGACACCCACTGCTCCCAGCCCTCTATCCCCACTCCCACTCCTGACGGTGAAGCAGTATGCGTGCCAATGGCTTTCACATGAACGCAAATCCTCAAATCAAGTAAGAATAAGCCTTTTCTTCCATTATATTCCATGTAACCCAGGGGGAAAAAATGAAGTGGAAACTAGTTTTCCCCTACACCTTGCATTTCACTCAGCTTAAATGAATACTTTGGATCAGTTTTTCTAGTTTTAGACAAAGGAGGGCAATTATTTGATCACAGATAGGTTTCAGCTGCTGTTGTGTATTTGACATGGTCTACTTGTATGAGGCCCTTTGTATTTCATCACACATGTGTGTGAGAGGCATGTATGCATATATGCACACACCTCACACAGACAGTGGTATGAGGAAATCAGACTACAATCAAGCTCACACCACATGCCTTATATGTACAATGTGTGTGTATATATATATATATATATATATGTTGCAAAAATTTACAAAAACTTTCTATGAAAACATTTTTGAAAGTCAGTTACTCTCTTATAGAATACTGAAAAACATTTTCTTTTGTTTTTAAGTTTTCCTGCTTAAAAGACACTTTTGTGCAATATTATTTGCACAAGACTTCTATCCAATACCAGATGCTTTTGCTCCTGCCCACCTGGCTTCTGACCTAACAAGCATGCTCTGCTGCCAGCACAAGCAGGGCCTGTGACATATCAGCTCTGTCTCATCTCTTTTGATGCACAGCCCAGGGAGCAAGTGCTTTCCAAACAAGATGTGAAAGTGGACTGCACAAGACCCACTTCAAGAAGTATGCTGGCTCCCTTTTCTCTCATCTCCCAACTCCCAAAATGCCAGCCAGGAGAAATGCTTAACATTAACTCTCTGGGTGTGCATCACTTCTCACTTCTCCCTGAGCTCTCCTGTCAGGGAGTAAGAAGCTGTGGCTCCTGTGAGAGGAACCTGACTGGAAATCTGAACAGGCTGCTGTCCACATCCTAATGCTCCAAGTGTCAGTGAGGACACAACATCTCACTGTCAGAAGACCCACTCACACTCAGCCCAGTTGAACACACTTCTAACTGTGAACTTCTTGAGAGTAGTGAGTTCTGGGTGACTGACCTGTGTATAAGTCCTGGTTATGCTAATTCACAACACAGGTCCGGGGCTCAGTTATTCTACCTGTAAGAACTACACTGTCTAACTTGTAAAGCCAAGTGGAATTAAATAAGCAAGACTAGATATGAAATTGTAATAGTTCTCCCCATTGCTAATTACAATAGCAATATGCTCTAGGAGTCAACAAGGCAAGGAAGGGTACATGGTAACTCCTCTGAATATCCCTGCCTTGACTTGGAGACCAAGAGACGTGAGGAGTCCAGTAACAGTACCCTCAGTGTTTCTGCTTTGTTCCTGCTCACAGGTGCTCTCCTGCCTTTGCTTCCTTCTCCCTAGCCACCTAGCAGTCTTTCAAAACGGAGAGCTTTGGTGTCCCCAACACTGCAAGACCCTGTCAGGTGGCCTGTTCTTCTCTTCTGCCTTACAGTAGCCATGGGCTACAAAATGCTACTGCCCATTCAGAGGATATGAAACACGAAATAACTAACACGAAATAACTCGAGAGTCACAACACTTTTCAAACAGGGGTGTGAAAATCCCTAGAGAGCTTTGAAAATACACATCAGAAGGAAAGAAAGAAAAGACACATTGTGATGTGGCTTCCATGATTGGTGACATTTTCCGAAAGTTCTAGTTGCCCCATAAACTAAGTTGGGTTCTACTTCAGTGGAAAGCATGTCACTACCACCCTTCCCAAGGAACACACAGGACCTGAGGGCTAGCTGGCCAGCTAGGTTTCTTTCTAGTTCACAGGTCTCTTCCATTTACCTAAGGAGGATCCTCTCCCCAGGCTTCCTCCGATGGGGCTGGGGATGCTGCTTTTGTTTGGCAGGTTGATGGGGCTGGTTTTGCTGGCTGGGAAGAGGCTCTGGGTGGGAGATGTTGGGGACTTCAGGGGCTCTGCTGTCTTAGGCCTGGATGAGAGATTCAGCGGCTGGGCTGTTGTTTCGTCCTACAAGAGTTAACATAAATAATTATTTAAAAAAAGACAAATGGAGCACATTATCACTTAGTAAGCCACAGTTATTTTACACCTCCGAGACAATGCCACATTCTCCTACAATAATAACAAAAGAAGCTAATTATCTACCTCCTTGAAGATTCATCGGAAGGAACCTCATTAATTTCCCTGTGTTATGCTTCTATTTACATTAACTGTGTAGTTGGATCATTCTTTTTGCCAAATTAAAATCTGAATTAGCTCACATTACAGCTTAATTTCCTAATGTGTTTTCAGGGATCTAAATTAACCTTGGGCATTTACAAAGAATTATTTAAAATTTCAGTAGCTCTGTAGTGCTTTTGTGTTAGTGTCTCTGAAAAGTTCCTGTGACTATAAATAGTCCCTGCAGCTAATTTTTTGATATATATTTTAAATCAAACAATCCCAAGTACTTTAGAATGGAAACATGGAAAGCCATCTTCTGCTCTGCAGGGCCTCTGCCCTCAGAGTCCCATGCACACCACAGGCTTCTATGTGGCTTTCTGGGTGTGGGTGCACTTGTGGTTTATATTCTGGTCTCTATTCATGTTTAAAATTAATTTTTGTGAAGAGCAAGCACACATTATAATTATGTTTTACATGCTATGCTATATGCAATTTATTTTTCATGCTTAAAGTGATGTCTTGTTACAATCTTTGCTACATATGTTTATGGAATGTCTGTTTTAAGGCCCATATCCCTCCACACTGAGCCCAGTATTTTCATCTTTGGCTTGGAACCCTAGGTTAGCCAGTGACTTGAAAGTTAAGCAATGTGTTTTCATTTTTGTCTCACTTATTCTACTGTCAAAGAACTACAGACAATGTTTCTATCACTTTAGGAATATAGCGATGAACATGTGATTCAAAGTTTCAAAGTTAAGATCTGCATTATTGCATTCGAAAGTAAAATCATTGGCAAATGTCAGATCTGGGAGGACACAGAGAACTTGCTTTCAATGATATTATTGAAAATACACAACGGAACCTAGTAACAGAACATTCTCTTCCATAGTAAACATGTGATCTCATTGAGGCATATTTCTCCAACTATAAAAAAATGGCCATATATTAAGGGATGTCAACCAAGATACATGACAGAGAACAATACTGGAGGAGGAGGGGAGAGAGAGAGAGGACAAGAGCATGAGCAGAAGTGACCATGCAGCAGGCACTGCACTGGGTGCCTGCAGTGTATCAGGCCACTCAGCCATGGATGCCGCTAGGAGGGTGGACTGTACTACTCAAGACTAACAAATGAAGATATGAGAATCAAAATAGTACAAAGCTGCTTCTCAAGGCCATCTAGGGAGCAAAGAATTTGAATCCAACATACCTCCCTATCTACCAGGAAAAAAAAAATCATTTGTATATTAATCTAGTGCTCTTCTATGCTTGGGCTGTTGTTGGTTGGCTGGTTGGTTGGTTTGGCATTTACAGGAAACAAGTAGTCTGTCATATCTATGTTGCAATGCCTTTTAATCTATATTTAGTATAGGGCATGTTCCGAGGAAACAAGATTATATCCACTATGACTGTCAAAATTATCTGATGTGCTAAATTAACATGCTTCCCTTTGCCCTTAATTCAAAAGATATTTAAAGTAGTTACTTTCTTCACTCATACTGGAATCATAGCAATTTATATGCTGAGTATTTGGTTCATGTTCTCCATGTTTCTTTTATTTAGGGTTTGCTAAACTTCTAAAATGTCTGAGTTTACAGTTTTTGTCCAGTTAGAGATATGTTCCTCCATTATTTCTCCAATGATAACTCCAATTCTTTCCTCCAGTTGTGTGTGTTACACAGACCATTTGATGTTGTCCCAGTATTAACAATCTTTCCTCTGTGTTTCACCTTGTATATTTATGTTCTATGTCTTCAATTTTACTTCATTTTTTTTCTTCAGGTGTCTAAATTGCCACTAATCCCATCCAGTTACTGTTCATCTAAAGAACTGTACTTATTACTTGTAGGAAACTCATTAGGATTTTTGTGCCTTGTCTTACTGTATTTACATTTTCATGAAAATATGGAATTTGTATCATCCTTTTGAGTTTTAGATTTCCCCTAATTTATTATTTATAACTCACAATTAATGTCAAGATGTTCTCCATTTCAATTCATGATAGAGGAGAGCATCAGGTTTACTTTCCCATGGTAAGAACGCCCCCTCAGGATACAGGACATGACTATTAGACAGTGCTCTTCAGGCATCTATGCTGGGAGCCTGGCACAGCAATTCCTGAAATAAATGAATTCTAGACTGCTCCCACTTGACTATCTAGAAGGAATTTTTGGAAAATGGCATAGGGAGCATGGCAGCCTCCATAAGTAGAGTTCAGAATTTATGAATGTTAATGTTGACAGAACTTTTGAGGGGTACCATATCTGTTGACAGATATGCAGAGAGAAAGAATGCTAAGGAACTGTCAAAGATTGGCCTGCATGCTTAGTTAGTTGTGCACTGATCAACAAGTAAATGCATGTGAGAAGGCAGCTTGAGGCTAGGTAGAGTGAAGAAGGGAGTAGGCAAAATGACTATGTGTTCATAAAGGACTGAGAATGGCTTACTCTCACATTAACACGGTGCAAATGTCCCCTGATATACATACAGGGCATTAAATAAGGTCCTCAGGAGGCTGCTGCCTCATTATGGAGCTAACCTACCTTGCCATTCCTGGTTGTTTCGAACCTGACTAACAAATATAAAAAAGTACACCCTGAGAAGATCCAATGGTTCTCTCTCAGAATGGATTTTAGATATTAAAAGAGATACAAACACTTTAACAGCCAACAATGTTAAATTCAAAATGTGTAGTGTGTATTCAATAAATATGAGCTTACACAGAGACATGACAATGTGAATAAAGAAGAGAAAAATAGAACAGATTTCAAAAAAAACATCAGGATGGCAGAGATAGTAGCATTAACAGATACGAGACAGAAAATTGACAGTCTATAGAAGGCTACGATGCAGGCAAATGACCACGTCACCAGTCTAGAATATATAACCCAAGAAAACACTTAGATTATTTCTATGTAATAATCGTGAAATTTTATGACATCTTGGTAGGGCTAATTGTGTGTCTCCTCCACAAAGTCTAAGATAGCACAAGGCATTTGTCAGGAGACAGGCTGTAGGGACTCAGTGTGCCTTGCCAGATTGAAAAGGTTTTCGCTCTGTATGGAGATGATAAGTGATACTCACGGCCCAGCTCAATGATCTGGATCTTTCTCAATATGGAGGTTTGCAATCAGACACTTCCATTCCAACACTGACACTACCTTCATTTCCTTCATGACCACCATGCACAGCCTCACTACACCACCATTTACGGAATGCTTATTACATGCTAGAGAACATATGGTCTCATGTAAGGCCCATAATACTATCAACTCCCAAATTACAGTGACAGACTTTTAACAATGAAAAAAACCTCTGTTTATCTCTGTTATCTTCTGCAAACCTGGCCCTTTGTCATATTTCACTACACAATGCGCAATCATGCTCTAGAGAGAGAAAATGACTATATGGAGAACCAAGATGGATCTGGATGATCAAATCTCCACAGTTAGCAGACTGAGTTTACTCTCAGACGTTCTTAGTAATAGGAACATTCAATTTAAATGCTCACATTATGTTTTGACTAATATATTTGTGCTCACATACATAATATATGATCTAAGAAGTATAAGAAATGGGTCCTTTGTTGCTAACATAAAATAGTCAAGTCAAACCATACAGAACTCTTATTCCTAAGAATTTGCATGTGGTCAAGTGAGTAATAAAATCTGTTGGCCCACAAAGCTGGAATGGTAAAAGCAGATAGAAACTTGACTTTAGCCAGGGAACATTTACTCATCCAGTAAAGGCTTGGTTTGGTGCAGTTCCAGCTGGCCAACTTAAATTACAAAATGACTTTTTCATGTTAAAATGTTTAATACCCAAATAGCCAAGCTGCTGGCGTTTCACATGCCCTTTCTCTAGCGACTATGAGGAAACTTAGTCCCGGGGCTGAGCTATTGTACTATGAGTTTTATCCACAATTAAGCCTTCAGAATATAAAATAGTGTGTCTCCACACACTTAAAATTTCTGTGTTAATTCTTATAGCTTAAATTTTCTAACTACATGTGATTTCACTAGAGAATCTAAAAGAATGGGTTTAATATTAATTTAATTTAATTTAATTAATTTAATATTTGGGGGTAGAGCACAGACAACTCTTGTTTTTGGTCTTCAATATGCAGAGTTCATTATTTTTGTAGACTTTCTGAAATCTCCACGTTGCTATCTGAAAATTTACCAGAGTGTAACAGCTTTGGCGGCTACAGAGCCCCCAGCAGTGATGCCGACTGCTCTCAACTGTTTCCTGTGCAGATTCAACAACTGCCCAACTTCACACATGATCTGCTTCTGACACATTACAGCCATGCAACTGCACTTAGCATACCTCTCCAAGGTCTTAGTCGATTACTCACAACAATTGTTTCTCCAAACTGTGTGAATTTATTGACTCAATATAGGAAGCAGAAACAGTCTCCCAAGCCAACTTACTGGGACCAGATGCAGCACATATTTGAAGTGCCTGATCATGTTCCTTGTCACCAAGATGCCCTCAGGTAACCAGTTTGAGGACATTGAAAAATCGGTCAAGACATGACATCGAAAGTGACATCAGCCAATGACACCCTATTCCTCAGCTCCTCTTCATAGCCAGTTCTGAAAAACAGACCTCCACCAAACTACGCCAAGTCCAGCTTAGATCTCCTTTGATGCTCTTTTCACACCAAAGGTTGTAGGCCCTAGTCTGACACTGTGAGTGGGCCCTCCACCTGTGTAAGGAGCATGGGGAGAAGTGTTGCAAGCCCATGACAAAGACTGACAATAAAAGCGCAGCCGTTCCCGCCAGTGAACATTAAAAATGAAATCCACACTCTGAAGGGAGAGATTTTTTGAGGAGTGAGTTTTTGGAGTTAGGTAAGGATCTCACAGTACAGCACTATTGTTATCAAAAGGGAAACACCTGTTTCTCAATGCTCAATCATGACATTCCACATAAAGAGGCGCGTTTGGGTTCTTTTATGTTGCTGTGTTCCAGCTGCTTATTCCCAGCATAGCCCGGTTCACTACCTTTCTTACAAAGCTGTTTTCCAAACCGTTCCCACAATCTTGCAGTGCAAGTACCTTAACTTGAGTTACAGGGCTGGTCCCTCTCTTTTCATTTTTTATCCCAGTAGGTGAGACCGCCCCTGCTGTGTTTGGTGGCTGTGGAGTTGATGGCATCTTTGCTCCAGGTGACACCTGCATGCTGGCCAGCTGAGCGGCATAGAGCTGCTGCAAAACAGAGAGGCAAACGTTGGTCTCGTTAAACGTGGCTGAAACGGGTTCAAAAAAAAAAAAAAAAAACACTTACCGTATTGTCAGATAACATGTCTCACAGTTCTGCGATTTCTCTCTCACTTTTTTTTAAAGAGGAAAATGAGAAAAGGCAAGAAACTCGGAAAGGAAGAAGGCTTAGGGTGAGAAACCTGGTGCTGTCGCTGTTGCAGCAGCGACACTGGGACAAGACTGGTCTCTCTCCAAGTCAGTCCTTTCAATCGCACTAAAGGGAGCTTGGCTAAGCCATCTCCGAGGCTTCTTCTAGAGCCTGAAATCACTGTGCAAAGGTCTGTGATGTCTGAGGTGTCCACTCATGGACTAAGAAACTTGAAGTTCCCTGAGGAACCTCAGTCATACCACACTTCTCTGGGGACTCCAGTCCTCCGTGAAGATCAGTGCCCCCTAAACCCCCCTGAGTCTGATGGCAGTCACTTCCCTCTCAGGGTCTTATCTCTAGGTACCATGTAACAGTCTTTGACAGGGTATAGCTGAGTAGCCACAGAAACAAAAAGTGAAGCTTCTTTTCCTGGCCCTAGGGCTGAATGAGGTAAGCGAGAGTCCCCTTTCTGCCCAGAATAGTTCTGCTCGTGTCTTCCTGAGTTCTCCTTTGTTTTGGGACTCCAGGCTTATCTCCCTATATTTCCACTGCTGTCTCCTGGCCTCTTCTAAGTATTTGCTATGGTTGTCTTTAGTGGTAGACATATGATTTTACTCATCCTCTGCTCCTTCATACAAGTGTTCCTCCTCCTGAGACAAGATATAAACAGACGACCTGACACCATACATCCTAAAGTGATCAACATTAAGTTCATTGATTTAACCAAACGCAGACCCAAGATTGTAAGATAAGCCAATCTCACTTTCATATAATTTTAACTTTTATCAAAGTAACATTATACATGATTTCATGAATTAAATATTTCTTTAAGCCTTTTAAACAAAAAGAAAATTACAACAGCATGGATAAGGTAAAGCCCTTTACCACCATACATGATAGCCTCGGCCTCCTGGCACTGCCCTTCCTACCTCACTCCTACTCTGTGGAGACCATCTCTTTCAACTTAGTTGATATTCTTCCTGGTACTCATCACCCTGCTGGCATTCGTTTATATACTGTTCTGTCTTTAACCACTGACCTCACACAGGTGAATGAAAGCTTAGCTTTATTGCATCACCAGCCACATGTGCTTTCCTGCATCTCTCCAATTGCTTAATGTTAACATCACACATTTTAAGTTAGTCATACCATTCCATTCCACTGTGACATTATTTATGAATAATAAATAATTGCTGGGCTATGCAAAGAGCTGTATCTCATTCTTTCCCATCTCTCCTCTCCTCTTCCTCCTCTCTCTCTCCTTCCTTCTCTCTCTCTTTCATACTAGGATTAAATCTAGTTCTTCAGGCTTGCTAAGTAAATACCACAGAGCTGTATCGCTGTATCCCCAGACTTCTTTCAATCTTTTATTGTGAGACAGGGTATCCACTAAGTTGTACAAGCTAGACTTGAATTCACACTGAAAGTGAGACACACCTTAGACTCGTGATCTGCCTGTCTCAGCCTCCCAAGTAGTTGGAATTCCATGGATTAGATACAGCAACAACTTTTCCCTTTAACTTTTTATTTTGTTAGATTTAATATTTGTATGTTTTATCATTATATCTTTCACTTTTCTACTTTGGGCTTCTGAAACTATCACTGGGTAATTCATAGACTCCCCAAAAGACCAACACAATACAGCTGAATATATGGCTAATCTCTGTATTCATTTATCCCCTTAAAGATACCCTTTTAGATTTCTCTACACTCTTGCTCCAGTCTGAACTAGAAATAGAATTCCCCCTTCGTATCTCCTATATTGGATTTTTCTTTCTGTCTGTCATGGCTTCCTGTCTCTTGTAAATTGTCTTATTTTAGGTAGTACATACCCTCCAAGAAATACTTGAGAAAGTACTTGTGAGGTTAGTATTTTAGGATCTAATGATTCAGGAAACTGTTGTTACTATTACTATATGCCCTTGATACAGAATTCTAATTTAAAAATGATCCCCAGAATTCCAAAAACAATGACTTACTGTCCTTTTACTCTTTTTGTTAAGGAAGTCTGATGTCATTTTGATTTCAGATTCTTTATATGAAATCAGTTTTCACTTGAGACAGCATTCACTTCTTCCCTTTATAAGAGTAGAGATTTCATTCTGAGGTCTATCTGCTTGTTGACTCTAGAAAATGCTCTGGGGTTTTCCCATCAACTCACACTAAAAAATGTTGGACATCCTCATGAAACCTCTGGTTTTAGTTTTTCCATTTCCCACTCTTCAACATTTATCCTACTTTATGACAGATTATTTTTATCAACTTCTAAGACTTCTATGAATGCTCCTAAATTTTCACTGTCACAATTTTAAGGATCCTTTTGTATCCTGGTTGCTATAAAAGCATTTTGATCACTATTCTCTTGGTTAATATTAATGATGGTTTTGAATGTGCTTCCTTTTTCTGTTCTTTTCACTAATATCTCTCTTTTCTTTTAATCTTTTGAGATTTTTCTCATTGGAGGCTCTTCTAAAGTCTCTGGCAATGATTGACTGACATATAAGTGACATCACCAGAAGCTGAGTGAGAAATCTAAGTGTATGTGTGTGTGTGGGGGGGGAGTGAGAATTATTGAATGATAAGCTTCAGTATAAAATAATGATGCAGAAAGTACATTTTTCCTTAGGGAATCCAAAATGTCAACACTTTCTTTTATACTGGGATATCCCCAAATTCTGTCTTGTCTGGAAGATTCACTTGAATGCCAATATTATGCATGATGTTACAAGATCACAGCTTCTCAAGAGGTCAAAATTTTAGTCTCTTGATAGGTTATGTGCGCCTAGTGATCGTGGGAAGAAACAGTAGCCATTATCATGCCATGTGACTGAGGGCCCGTCTTTTATTGATTTCAAGCAGCCAATTTGTCAACCATTCTCCTTTCTATGTCTGCCTTCCATAACAAAGCACCTTTTTCTTTTCTGCTGACAGTTATAACTCTACTATCCATTTCTCATGTATCCCAAACTTTTAGTGGCCTTTCTTTCTACCTGTACTCAAAGGTTGCTACTTCTAATCCTTAGCTGTTTCTGTATTAGGAATTATGTGAAATAAATGAATGTGTTAATTTGCTGTGGTTAACCCACAGTCAGATACTCCAATCTTAACACTGTTGATTCTTAAAAATGTCATTAAAATATTTTCTTTTCTTCTTATAATAAACATTAAGCCATTACCTTGCTCGTCAGATTTCTATCATAATAGAAAGCTTCCTAGTTCATCAACTGCAGAGAAAATAACTCAAACTTGGCCAAATTAGTAGAGAAAAAACAGGTGGTTTGTATATAATTCTCAACATTACTATCATTCAGATGGACAAATAAAAAAAATTACAGTAATCAAAAACAGACCTTTCAGCACATGTAATTAAATGAAAGCTTAATAAAGAATAATTTGCAAGAGCCAGATGTGCTTATGTCATGATTGTTGCTTTCTTTGGAACAATTTTTCTAATATAACAAGCCTCTAAAGAAATTAAAGTTTCTTAATTCTGTATGCAATGACTCAGTGGCAAGAAAAATTCACAAGTAAGAGTCAAACTGCTATAATTTAGGCAAAGGCAAGGCTGTGGTCTCATTTCTTTTTTACTTTGATGGCTCTTTCCCTTTTGAAATTCAGCATGGCTGAATATGCAGCTCATTTGGTAGAGTGCTTGCCTAGCAAGCACAAAGCCCTGGGTCCTTTCCCAACACTGAATGAAACAGGTATGGTAGCACAATGTCTATAATATTAGGATTTTGGAAATGGAGGCAGAAGGATCAGGAGTTCAAGGTCACCCTTTTATACATATCAAATTTGAAGCCAGTCTGGACTATATGAGACTGTGGCACAAAATAAAATAAATAAATAAATAAATAAAACAAAACAAGTTGGTAGGACCCACAAAACAGCTGCTATGGAACTTCTGTGTGGACTAAAGCCTCTGAAACTACATAGTGAACGACATGGCTAGAGGTAGCTACAAATAGAAAATGCATTGGCTAGTCTTGGGAGTTAGAGCCAATAATTGAATATTAAAGAGCCATTAGGTCTCAGAGACACAAGTCTTTAAGAATAATCTATTCCTCATCAAAGGGAAGTTCATATTGTTTTACTCAATCTTCAGTCTTTTAGAGAGCTGCAACTAATGAAGAATGCGAAAAATAAAGTCTTCAGAAATAAGTCTACATTTTAAATATCTGACTCAATTCAATGATACTTCAGATTTACTGGACAACATAGCTTTTTTTTTTTTTTTTTAGAAACAAGGCAGCATCAATTTCTTTCTCTAAAGTTATGATAATCATTTCATACTCATATCCAATAAGGTCTACAGAAAAGTGACAAGACCCCATAAATTTGTCTTGCTCAGAACTAGTTCTTCTGAGTTGTGATTCCTGATGCATTGCAGAGCCACTGAGCGACATGGACAGTAGGATGCAATATAAAACTCAGCTCAATGAGCCTTCAGATAAAAGTCAGAAAATGGAATACAACAAAAAGAAAGAAAATTAATATATCACATTCTACCTAACAAAGCCAGCCTAGTCATTAAGCTGTAATTATCTTCAAACTGGAGATTTTATATTTGATTTAAATAATAAGATTGCCATTCATCAAGTAGGCATACATTTACAAAACATTTCATGGTTCACTTTCTAAGCTACTGTCAACCTAATGTGTTCTGTGTGCAAAGCTCTGTAGCAGGAATGGAGGGTCCAAAGTCTTGGACCAACATTCATCCCTGGAGGTGTGAAATGCAAACCAACCCTTGACTGTCCGCTTCCTTGTGGTGTCCATCACTTTCGAGCCTTGGGTTTGGTCAGGCATGTGTTGGTGACTATCTTGATAGGATGTAAATTTCCTGAAGACATGAGTGAACTAATTTTTTGTCACATGCCTGGCATTGATGACAGCAGCTTGGAAATAGAAAGTACCCGAGGAGGACTTCTGAAGTGACATAATACATAGATCACTGTACAGAAGAAGCTCTGCAAATGAGGCAGAGTCACGCTCAGCTATATCTGCTGTATGCCATTAGAAATTTTATTATGTTGATTTCTAAAAAATAAAATAAAATCAAAGGAACATAGACTCAATCTTTGCTATAATACATTGTTTCACCTGGGTAGTGGGGGTGAGGAAGGGAAAGAAGGAAAAGAAAGTCACACAGGTATGAAGATTTCCTGTTGAAACCCATTACTTTATATACTAACCTGAAATTAACTAAAACATAAATTTAAAAAATTATTTTGTTTCACAAAAATGGCTCTTTTAAAGTGATTTGATAACACATTTACCAGGTGTTGAATAACCACTAGATTCATTGATGTGTGCTAAAGTTTCTCACACAAACAGCAGTGTGAGTACAACTAAGGAATAGTGCCAGGCTTTTCTTTTCAGAATATTTACAAAGGGCTCTAACATTTTTCTGCTACTGCATCTTTTTTTGGAAGAATATAAAAATACTAGTTATTCTAATGACATAGCTTTAGTTAGAAATCTCTTTGCAGACTAGAGGATTAGGAAGGAAAAAGGTCAAACTCTGATTATCTAGCTCATAAGGTTTATAAAAGCTTCATTCCATGCAGGATTCTCAGACCAGAGCTCACAGTCTAGTGACAATCATGAACAATGATTCCCAACCACAGCTGAAATCTGAGAAATCAGTAATATAGAAAAGTAGACAACAGTTTAGTACAAGTTCCATAAATATTTCAATTTGGGGAAGACTTTTGTAAATGCAGATTGTTTTTCCATTTCAGTTTTGTAAATGCTTAGTGATTTTTTTGGTATATTGAACTGCAACACTCTGCAGTGCACTAAGAAATTATTTTTTAACTTTATTGCTAAAGGTGCTCCACTGTTACTAGCAGAGGTTTAAACGGTGTAATTAGTGTGGAACTTGGGAAAGCAGAGCAGTGATACACAGAGAACTGAAGGGGCCTAGCATGTGTTTAAGCTACCCTGGCATCTTCATTTTATTGGTAAATTCAGGCTCAAAGGAGGTGAAGCTGTTTCCCAAGAACATGTTGTTTAATACTGGAACTGGAGGAACCTTTTAGCTCTCACTTCATTACCAGAATGTCACTGGAAGGAGAAATTGGTTATGTGATCAGACTTTGCACCTTCCGAACACATTTCCAGCATTGATTAATTGTTCATTGACCAAGCTTTACACTATACTTATTAAGTCTTATACTAAACACTAGGGGTGCATCAACAAGACCCCCCCCAAAACAATACCTGATTTAATGACACTGCATAGCAGCCTCCTCAGTGCTTGTAAAGTTATGGTTAGAAACCACTGAGAAATAGAAGCAGAGAATTTCAAGAAACTCACAAAGACAGGCTTTTGAAGAACTTCAGGACGGATATGTTGGTATCACTGAGGGCAGGGAGATTGGCAGAAGAGGGACTGTGCTGTGGGTGCTGTGTGTCTGTCTTAGTCCTGTTTCAGTATATAACTACAATAAAACGTAAGTGGTGATGAAGAGACCAAAGCAATTTATTTCTCATAGCTCTGAAGGCTGAGATGTCCAAGATCAAAGCAGAAGATTTCACATCTGTTTGGGGCCTACTTGACTGTCTTCATACTCTGACCTCCCATGATAGAACAAGCAAGTGTTCTCGTCAGGGCCCCTCTTATGAGGGCTCCATACTGATGGGCCAGTCTCCTGAAAGTTTATTTTCTGACATCATCATGTGGGGATTAAGGCTTTCAGCATATGACTTTTGGTGGGAACATAAATATCTAACCCAATGTCAGGCCATATTCATAATCCTAGAATTTATCCCTAAAGACAGGTACTTAGAAAGAAAAGTTAACTAAAGCCAGGAAGCACTCCATCTTTTCTGTGCTATTATAACCATTCAACAACCTTTAAAACAAACCCATTAAGAAAATCCTCTGAAGATTGCACACACCTACAAATTACATACATCTAATGATGCTCCTAGGAGTTCTGGGTCATGGGACAAGCCTGAATAAGATCTTTCTTACTTTTGTGTCCTAGAGACACTTTCACAACCAATTCTGCACAGACTCAGCACAAGGCAGTGAGTTCTATCAATCTAACTCAGTTTTAAGGCAAAACACTTTAGAGTCTTGTGGGACACACATTGGCTAACACTCTGTGCAGAGCCATGACATACCACCCTTGTGTTTGGGAAGGGAACCATGCCTTATACCCAAACAACCAGAGTTGATGCCAAATTACGATGGGCATCATGATGAATCTACATTCATCATATTATAAAATACACATTTTTACTTATATTCTATCATGTAAGATCTCCAGTGGAGAGTGCCAAAGAGAAGGGATACACAGCCTTTTTCATTCACAGTCATATCATATTCACATAACTATTCCTCCCATCACCTAGTGATTCCTCCCATTTACTCACAATGGAATTCAGCAACTACATACTGAATACTAAATGAAAGAACTGTGCTAAATATTTAGATTTATCATTTTATCCAATTTTATTGTAATTAGTAAGAAAAGAATAGTTATCTGTGTTTGTAACACCCCACTTGTTTATTCTTTTAAAATCAAATTGGTTTAAAAACCAAACAGTGACTTGCAGTGAAACTCATATCTGGTTCCTAACCAACAGCTAAGGATCATTGTCCAAGGAGAAGAGATTCTGATATGGCCTCGGTTCTGAGTTCTCAGACAGCAAAGAACACCTTCAGATGACTGAAACTACTCCTTTGAAAATGGCATTTAAGAATCATAATTTTATAATCTACTTCATAAATACTGGAAGAAAAGTTAACAGTACCACTATCCATCATATATTTAATCTGGACAATTCCCTCTCCAACCAACCTGTGCCTCAGTAAAAGCCCTAGAACATCTAGTTCAAGAGACTGTCAGAGTGTAGAGCAGAACCATGCAGAAGATGGGTAGAAACAGGGGACTCAATAAGCAGGGGGAAAGGCCCCTAATATGCTGTAGCAAATGAAAAATCAACACAAAGATCACACCATAACTTTCCACATTCTGAATTCTCTTTCGAGTATAATCTCCTTGCATGCCATTTTATCTAACAAGGACATAGAGAGGCGGGCCCATGTCTGTCTCAAAAGAAAAGGGAAATTCTCTTCAAGCATACGTTTTCTATTGGTAGCTAATGATGAAAGGAAAGGCAGCATACTGTTCAACAAAACCAGGTACCACCGTTACTGCCAACAGATTCTTACTTTCATATTTATCCCCAAAACATCTGAGAGCCTTAGGCCTAGTCTGTGCCCAGGTTAACAGGCCATACCCTGGTGTGTCACCTACTGCTCAAGAGGACAACAGAAGCAGGAAGTAACAAGCTGGGTAAGAAAGGGAATCATCCTGAAGGAAGTGACATTGTTTACCTAGCTGATGCCCCAAGCCTAGCTCAGCTCTCCAGGGATCCCTTAGGTTCCTCTGCCTACCCAGGAAGCCATGCTATAAAGCTGGACAAGTTTAGCTGTGAAGAGGTGGAAACAGAGGCAGGTAATTAAGAGGCCTAATTTAGTGCTTGTTTAGTAGAGAGGAAAATATGTCAGAACTAGCCATTCCAGACTGAAGGAGAGGTGAGGAGAGAGTTTAAAAATAATTACTTGAAAGGTTTACAAATACTTTCACTTCTCATAAACCTTCAATGTCAACAGAACGATCCAGGAAATATAGCTGTGGTTTTCTGGTAGGGCAGAACTGAAGTCCCTGTTTTCAACACAGAAGGCACTTGTGTGGCTAGTCCATTAATATTTGAGGCCAAAAAAGCCTGTCTGTGGGGACAGAAGGTGAGAGAAGGAATAAAGGAGGCAGGCAGCTTTCATTCTACGTATGAGTTCATTGCCAAGACTGTCTTGCCTTCCTGCATAGTTCTATCCTGCACTCTTTTCCTTCTTTTTTCCAATTTGTTATTAAACTATAATTACATCACTTCTTCCTTACTCCCTCCAACCCTTCTATGATCTCCCCCTAGATTCCTTTCAAATTCATAGACTCTGTCTTTGTTATTGGTGTTGCGTGCATGTATGTGTGTGAATGTATGGATGTGTACAATCCACTGAGTCTGTTTAGTGTTTCTTGTATGTATATTTTGGAAGGGGGGCTGATCACTCGGTACTGAATAACCATTTAAGGGGCTTATCCCTGGGCTGGGGAGTTAGCTAATTTTTCTTCTCTCAGAAGCCATTAACTGCCTGTAGATCTTCATGTAGGGGCAGAGGCCCATGAGATTTCCTCCATCTATGTTGGCATGTCACAATTCTATCTTTGGAACTCAAAACAGAATGCCTTTCTCTGAGAACCATTTCCTCCCCTCTCCCCACCACACTCCACCCTCTTGCTGCATGTATTTTATGCACTTCGCTTTAATTTTCTCCATGTCTTTCTCTTTCAAAAAATTTGAGCCTGTTAGGAAGCAAAAGACTGGGTCTTTTTCAATCTACCCTCCTAGCATATAAGACAATGCCTGGCATTTCATTATATCCTGCTCACACTAGGCACTAAACCCCTTTCATTTCCATTCTGTGTTATCTTCGGACTTGCTGTCATTTCTGTCAACAGCTTCCCCCCAAAAAAGAATCTCAAAGAAAGAGGTCATCCTTGTTTCTGTCTTCCTGAAGCTCTGAACATGCAGGTTCACTGAATTCCACAGAAACACTGGGCAGTATGATATCAGCAGGATCACTGTGAATATCGTCATCTAGTCTCTCCTCAGTACACACAGAGGAGATCTCAAGTCTAGAGGATGAAGTTGATCTGCGTAAAAATAGTTGCTCATAAATAGTAGGAAGAGCAAAACCTAGAGCTTCGGCTTGTGGCCCTCTCCAGACACCTTTGTATGTCTTCTGCTTCCACGTCCACTGTTCCTAAAGGGAATGGGCTGCAGATAGAATCTGTACATTGTATCAAAGGTAAATTTATCCTAAAAACACTTGAGAGCTAATCTGTGGGTACCCAGGAATGATTTATTTTGGAGAGCGTTTTTTAATATTTGTTTTTAAATGTACATATTTAAAAGTGCCACCACAGTAATTAGGTTAAGGTAATTATAATCATGTTAAGGTATTTTCTGATTTTTAAAAGTAGAGCTTATGCGACTATAAATAAAAGGGTAAATGTGTCTCAGGTAGGAGCAGGCCTGAGAGTTGCTGGGTCTCTCTGTAAGCCACTCTGAGCCATTGAGAAGCAGGGCCTATTGAATTTGGTTCACTGCTCCCTGCAGCCAGCTCAAGAGGGAAACAAAGGGAAAGAGTGCAAAGAAGCCCATCCCCATTGGAGATCCTCGTGCTCAGTTCTGGAGCACACAGTAACTTGGTCCTCGACATGACTCACAGCAAACAGGGCAGGCAACTTGTTGGGTAGAGAGGAGAGAGAGACCATGAGAAGGAAAAGAAGATACACGAGAGGCTCAAGCCACTTTTTTAAAAGCCAGGCTCCATCAGATAGCAGGACTTCCAATCCTCAGCCACAAAAATAATCTTTTGAGATTCATTCTCCAATTGCATCGATTACATTGGGCTACATTTTAAAAGAGCCATTTCTCCAATAACTGTGCTGTACAGTACAATTTGGCAAGAATAAGCAAAACCTCTCTCTCTCAGTATAGGTATGTGTTTTCTGAGTATCTTTTCTTTCATCGTGCTAAAGAAGATACATAAACATATAATGCCTTATTTACAGAAAAAAAAAGCAAGTCACTGAAACAATCAGTAATTCAGTTCATGAAGCAAGATATTCAAAGAGGTGATGAGGATGAGTTTCTACTGGCATTATGGGAGCAAGCAGCTCCATGCCCACTTCCAAGAGCCACATAGGCACTGTTGAGGGGTCTAACCTCTCTGAAGGTATTACTCTCCTGTGGCTTTCAAGTCACAAAGCCAGAGTTTATGAACAAAACCCAGAAAAATACTTCTCAACTCTATAAAGATGATAGGAAACTCACCCATGATTTGTGCTTGAAAATTAAGCATTAATTGATCTGTATTTTTTACTGCATATGTTGTTTTGTATATACAGTAGTTTACAAATATTTGAGAGTTCAGCTTCTTTGCATATATTTAGTAAATTCATCCATCCCATCATCCATTCATTCAAAATAACTGTTGAGTAACTACTATGAGTACTAGTAGGTTTTAGAAAAATACAAGTGAGGAGTACTTTGGTTGGGGAGGGATAGAGGGTAGACAGACAAATAACCATTGATTTGCATAATTCTGTTGGTGGTGCTTACTATGAAATAAGATTACTGGCTGTGTCAGCATGCTTGGTGTTTATAGTGTTGAGTGAGGGATGCTGGGGCACAGTACTCAGGCAGAGTACTTGGATGGCAGTCCTTGAACATCAAGGAATCCAGTGTGGTAGTATCAAGTTGCACCCGGCACCAAGGAAAGGGTAATGTGTCAGACAAAGGGTCACAGACTGTAGGCCTTATATATTATGAAATAGACTTTGGATTCCACACTGAGTTTCTGGGTTTCTGGGAAATACCATGTTAAAATGACATGGCTAACCTCAAAATTCTCAGCAGCACCAACATGGGAATCTGGAGACAGGCCAGGAGCCTTGCCTTCGCCTACAAGGACTGCCAAGGAACCAGCTGTTGTTGCTTGAAAAATATTCTACAACTGCCCAGCTTCTGTGCTCTTCAAATTCCATTTATAATGAAGCTTCCAAGCCAACACGGAATGAAGACAAATATGAGCAACTACGTAATTAAATAAAACATTTAAATTGTTAAAAATATATATGGAAAACAAAAACGCATCATATTACAGTATTTACTAAATGCTACTTTTCTGCTTTAGTCATTGAACAGAAAATATGTTGCTAATTGGAAAGGAGTGTTTAGTGTGTAAAACACTGTCCTGTTTTCATGATGAACTTGGTTTTGATTTCTCAGCAGACTTTGGAAGACTGAGCAGAATGCTACTAAATACAATTCACACCTATAATAAAATCCACAGAATTATTAAAAATCCATTTTATATTAATATTAAAGTAAAATTTGCATATTTAGAACTATTGGAGGAGAAAGAGATGTATTCTGAACTCACTTGTAAGGAACTGGGTAAATGATAAAGAATAATGTAAAATATTCTCGTAATTTCCTCAGATTTTCTTCTATGCTTTCTTTAAATTCAAGTGAATGTTTTGCCCTATTTCAGAACCAATTCCCCTGTCACTGTTTAAACAGCAAATTATTACTATTGCCAACTGTAGAACTTTGTCATATTTTGTAGTATGTAAATATGCCATCTGCACCTTGCAGTGATACCCAGGGTTGACTCTCTAATTAGCAGAAAGGGAATACCTTGTATGTAGCGGCCATAGTGAAAACCATTCAAATGGTGGATAACAGCACATACCATGCTTTATTGTCAGTAGATACTTATACATAGCTTAAATTTTTACCTTGAACATTTCTTACAGCAGATTAATAAGGCAATAACTACATAAAGGGCTGAATATGAAATTTAGAAAATAAGATTTTATAAGTTTCTCTGAGAATCAGAATCACTTCATTACCAACAGTGTGCCTCTTTTAGCCATCACCTCTTCTCACTAATTGTGTGATCTTCAGGAAGCCATTTTCTCTGTCACAGATGGGAAATGGAGACACAGGCAGAACCTTCTCCACAAGTTACTGTGGCAGTAAACTGAACTCAATATTGGTACTTCTTGTTCTTTCAGCACACCATCCTTACGAGAAGGCCATTCAAAGGGCTGCGGAGCCCTGTGGGTACAGCACTAGCTTAGCATGCAGGAAGCCATAGGTGGGGTGGGAGAGAGGGCACTCTTGGTTGGGGATGTAGCTCAGTGGTAGAGCGCATACCTACCATGTGCAAAGCCTTGGATTCAATCCCTAACATCGTACATACATAAATATATATCAGAAATTATATATACATGAAATAAAAATGGGCAAACAACAGACCAGGACAATAAAGACTAGTCTAACTTTGCTCTAATGAAGCCCTAGAAATAGGCCCTTTGCTACCTGAAATCACCATGAACAGAATGGGCTGTGTTTAGTAATTTCTCCTCCCAGCCCATTTCTTTGGGCTAGTACTGGGAGGCTGCATGCTACAGAAATAAGATACTCATGCTAAGGGTCAATATGGCAAGATCTATAAAAGTTCTCCTCCCCTCTGGTGACCGGGAAAGTACCTTGCTATGCTCTGGGGAACAGGAACTTTGTTCGGTCTTTGTTGTTATTGTCTATTCTTGGAAAGAGAAAGAACTTTAAACAGTCAAAGCCCAGGCATTTTAGAGGGCATTCAGGCTCTCACTATCTCTTCTAAGTCTACTGTAACATGTCCAGAAAACTCTTTATTCCTGATGTCAAATCACAGCTTTGGTTTCTTAAGAAAGCATCTTTCCAATGAACCATGGAATATTTATGCCTCTGTGCAGCTCTTTGAAGGAATAATCTTATGTTTTGAGCCTGTCTTGGGTCAGAGGTTCAAATCAGCATTTCTTTCTGTCATTCCTTATATGCTGTGTGATAATTTACAGCACAGTAAGATGAATCATAAAACAAAGTGACTATTTGACTTCAGCAACTAATTCCAGTTAATCAAAGATTTCCAGCCTCGTCTCAGCATGAGATTCTGTGTGGAAAATATGAGAAGAACAAAGCATTTTGTCAAGTAACACACCTCGTGATATAAACACATATGTCTCTTAAAGGAAATTTTATCGTTTCCACATTATCGGCACACAAAAGGCACATTCTTGTCGCAGACCTGGTGTGACTGTGGAGTCATCGTCTTTGGAAACAAGAGCCTGATTAGGTTCCCACACAGATATGAATAGACTTTTTTTTTTTTTTTTTTTTTTTTTTTTTTGTGAAATAGCTGCTTTTATTCCTTTTCAAACAGACTGGTAATTGTCACCCTAAAAACACTGAATTGTGCTCAGGCAACATTTGTTTCTGCTCTTTCTTCCTGTCTTTTTAGAATCGACCAATAACATTACTGTCCCTTCTGGTTGGTTTTCTTCTGGTGAGTCTGAGTTAAGCCACAGCTGTGTGGATATGAAAAAGGTACACAGCAGGCCACGGCTGCTGGGTCTCTTGTCTGCTAATAAAGTACGCAGTCTGCAGGACAGATGTTAGGGGATCTGTTAAGTAAGTCAGTGACAGAGATCCTGACCTCTGCCAGGGAACATTTTATTATTCTAGAAAGGGGCATAATTACAACATGCTAACAATGAGAAGAACGGGAGCCTTTCTTTACTGGTCTAACTTTGAGTTACATGTTTTGGGTGGAATAAGAATATCCAGGCCTGTTCACTGAGAAGCCCAAACTGCAGATTACAGGATTTCCCCAAATCCCCAGGAAATGGTTGGACCTTGGCTTTGTGTCAATCTCCCACAGTGTTGTTTATTCAGTGTGTATCATTACACTGTTTGTACAGTGTCACTTGCCACAGCGCACCACTGTACTGAAGGGAGTATCAATCTTACCAAACACAGTTCCCTAACTATTAAATCCGATATAACGGAAAATGTAAACTAGAGATCAAATCAATAAAGGAATATCACACACTGAAGTTGCTCACTAGACCTTTATATTGCTTCACTATTTCTGGTGAAAGTAGAATCCTATCTACTGCAGGCATGGCAGGTCCCTCGCATTGCTGCTCTCTGACCCCATGCTGACCTCTCCAGTCTCACCTCTGATTGCTCCTACACGCTCCACCTGAATCCCGTACTTCTAAAGGTTCCATACTGTCTGTTGCTGTTGCCCCCATGTTCCCAGGCTGCTATGTTTGTCTGGGGATCTTCTCTAGGTCTCTGCCATTGTGCCTCCCTCCCCACACTCTCTTTCCAGGAGTCAGCATTGCCAAAACTCCCCCAGGCAGAGCTAAGTACCTCCTCTTCCCAGTGTTTTCACAATGAGAATACATCTATTTTAACAATTATTACATTGCTTGCTAGATCATGGGTCCTCAGAGGACAAGGGTTGAGCTTTATTGACCTTACTATATCCACAACAGAAAAGGGAGCTTATTACATAGTAGACATTTAATACACATTTGGGAAATTAATGTATAAGTGAACTAAATTATCTTTTATCACACCCACCATCACTATAACAGAGTCTTATCTTGGTGTTTTAATGGATAATCATAATTAGGTTTGTGCAAACAAATACAACTTCCCCCCACCCCAACACACATACATCTGGTTTTATATCACCCAAAATAGGTAACAATATAAGATATACTGTCTTCTTGGCTATTTGTTTCAATTCAGCCAAAACTTGTTTAATAAGCAATGGGGTTTGCTCTCTGGCATTGGTGCCTGCATTACTCTGTACCTTCGCCCAGACCACTGATAAGCCTTGTAGCTTTAAGCAAGCTAATCTATCTCTTTGGGCCACAGTTTCTTTAACTATAAGATCAAAAGATTCCGATAACACTTGGCAGTTTGCAAAGCACTTTTCACAGGAATTTTCTTATCCCCAGGGGCATCATTCCTAAAGCCACTTAACTGAAGCATTTGGATATTGGGAAGGTTCATTTGTCCAAGTTCAAGTAACAGGCTGAAGGTAGGTCTTGGCAGTTGAGACTGCTCAAGGCTTTTCTATCTTTACAGATATGGAAATCTACAGCTTTCACAATCTTACTGTTGACTTGTGAACATGTTTCTTTATGTATCTTGGGTTTTTGTTGTTGTTCTTTATCAGTAGAAAATCAAAATCAAAAATAAAGTTCTCTAATTGCCAAATGGTTGTGATTCCTCCCAGTGAGTTGTGTGGGACTTAATGGTTTTTTAAGTCATTGAGTGGGCTCATCAGATACAGATATGAGGTCAAAATATTTCTCGGTGGGTGCTTAGATAGAAATGGTTTTGTAAATAAGTAAACATAAACAAATGAACACCCCTGTGTTATCTGTTCATTTCACTTTGAAATGCTTCATTACTTGATTTCCTCACTGGCTTATAGGAATGCAGAAAACTGCCTAGTTTGCTTGTTTAACTGAAGGACATCGGACATGACTTTAAAATGTTTGTTAAATGAGCAAAATGGATTAAAGTTATAAGTACGAGGGTCCAGAAACAAAGGCTACTGAGCAACTAACCACATAGCAGACCTTGTGTTCACATGGTTTCCTTTAACCTCATGATTGGCCTATGGGAGACTAGATTCCCACCTCACAGGAGAGGAGACTGGGATTCTGAGGCGATTAGTCCATGGACACCTGTTTGGTTTTGTTTAACTACAGGGATCTTGTAGAACTAGGAGGTGCTGCTTGCATGAAAACTCCAGGCCACTCACTAAGTTATAGATTGGAAAGACAGAGAAAAGAGCCAGCCAGGACAAACAAGATAGCCCAGGGGATAAAAGCCATGGCTGTGCAAGCCTTACAATCTGGGTTGAGTTGACCCTCAAGAGCCATGGCAGGAGGGTGAAAGAACTAACTTCCAAAACCTCCCTCTGAGCACCCCTGCCCCCATGGGACATGGCATGGGTATGCCACTTCTGTCTTGTGAACTTTTTCCTACTAGAAACGAGTCATTTAAAAAAGAGAGAGAGAGACAGAGAGTGCAAGCCAGCTGCTACATAGAGGGTGACAAGTAGTTTCAGTCACTGGCCATGACTTGATATGGAATGACCTTCAAGTCTCATACTGTGGTCAGGAAGCTCCTGCAGAACTAGTAGATTGGGGCTTCATGGAGAGGAATTCTAGAAGGCTGTTTTGTTCTGCAACTCCTAAATGTCTCTCTTTCTGAAGGCCTCCGGTGAATGGATGGGAAACTGAGGCACCTATATCAAAGGAGTCATACACAGGCCTCCTCTATCTGAATAAAGCTTCTCTCCTTTGTGCCTTCCCTCCCCCCAACACACACACACACACACACACACACACACACACACACACACACCGGTGCTATATTTGAGCCTATCCTATATCTATACACTGTGTGGTTCCCTGGAGTGTAAAGCCCATTTTGTACGTAAGGAAGGTGACTGGCATCTCCACCTGAGGGGTATCTTCTTGTTCTGTGGTGTAGATCCGAGCTGCTGAGAGTGGGAGTAGTGGTAATGCCCTAGGCAGCATTTCTCCTTTATTTAAAAAAATTGGTGGGGGTTGTTTGTTTGTTTGTTGGTTTTCTCTTTAAGCAGACCAAGTGATAATCCACTGGGGAAGCCATACTAAAGCACTTTTCCCACTGAGTTTTGAACTGGGACCTCTGAGAAGGAGCTAGATACAATTCAATGACGGAAGCAATACCTTTGCCCATTTGAGCATTTAATGGCCCATTGCAATACAGCTTAGTTAGAGGGAATTTCAGAAGATACTCTTTAAAAAGAAATTCTCTCCCAATTGATTAGCTGTAGACTCAGAAAATGGAGCTCCCTCACTTTCCCCAGCTTTTAACGAGTGTTAATTAAATACAAACCACTCAGAACACGGGATCGCTAACTGGGAACAACACACTGGTCCTCTCCAGCACATTCCTGCGAGCACAGATGCGGTGATCTGTTATAAGAAGGCTCTCAAGCCCAGAGGTCTCACTGATGAAAAACGATAAGAGGCAAAGCAACATAATATGACAACTGTTCATAGAAAAACACATTTAAACTACCATTTCCATATCCATTGTGCTCACGTAACACATATCAAAAAGGAAATTGGTTTAACAGATAGTTTCATTGTTGGAGAACCAATGCAGACCCGTTTTTACATGGATGCCGTAAAACGGTAAAAGCCTCCATGGAAGCCAGCTGGCTTCTTACCTACGAAGTCTACTTTCCCCTCAAGTTAAAGAAACTTCCCAGCACTACAAGTGTCAGCATATTTTCTCCTTGTGTCAGACGCCGTGTCGTCTACAGCGTCAACTGGACAAGTTGCCTAAACTCTAAAAATGGAGCTTGCTGAACTGGCGCTTCTGTCCCGGCCACTTTAAATTAGAAAACACTTCAGCTGCTCCTTTAATGGTTCTGGAAGTTTCATACACTGTCTGGATCTATTTGTAAATTAAATCGTTTAAAATAAGGCTCTTTAATACTCCATAATCAGTCGTGTCTCTCGGAACATGGCTTTACTGTGAATGCTCCTTCCTGACTCTCCTATTGTCCCGAGGTTCCCGGGAAAGAGGCAGCCAAGCGATAATTCAACATTATCACTGCTCCAGTGCACTAATCGCTTAAAGAGCAGCGGAGGCTCAGTGCTCTCTGGCCCTGGCTCCTGAGGCCTCCCGGCCCCAGGCAGGCATGGCGACCCAGCCACAGCCAGATGTCAGGAGGCATCCTCAGCAACTCATGCCGCAGACGCTCGCTCCAGCATGGTCAAACATCTGCCTCCTCTGCAGGCGAGCAACCTGCTGAACACAATCCGAGGGCTGTGCAGGGGAGGGCCGGCCAAGGACACAGCCCCAGCTCCTCTAGGAGACCCATCAAAACTCTGGAAGGTAAGACAGTCCCAGAAACTCTCCAGAGGCTAGCGCGGCACACAGCAGAAACATTCAAAGCATTTCCTCGGAGGAAACCTAAAGGGGTAAGATGGGTTTCCTCACAGCACTTCTCAGTCTTGTAAATTCTTTTTTGGCTTGAAGTTTCTTCTAGACAGCTGGACATTTGAAAAGTATATAAACTCCTTGGGGTGTAGAGAAGACCACACTGACTTTGAAAAGTTTTCCCTTTATGATTTAATTAAATCGCCTTTCATTCACTTACATGTTGCCAGAAGAGAGGAGTACGTTGTATAAGGAGTTCCTAAATGGCTGTGTATCCTGCCAGTGTTGTGCTTCCGACTGTGTCGCCACCAGTCAGTGGAGTATAAAGCAAAGGAGACTCACTGAGAAATAAATTCTAAAATACACTCAGCCACCCACTAGAGTCCTGCTTGTCACTAGGTAAGAAACCTGGTCCAAGTCCCCTAATTCACCTGGGCTCTCGTTCCTTCTTCAAACATATTGGGATAACACTGAAAACATTTCTGACAACGACTAAATATAAGTCACTTTTTAAACTGGAAAATGGCTGCTGTCTAAGCGTATGAACGTATACTGTGTTCATGTACACAATATTCTGTCACTGTACAATTAGCGTGCGAAGTGATCGGTTCCGCTTTGTCATCTTTATGCACACATGATCACAACTGGTTATAACTTAATGATGTCCATATCTAGCTTTTCTTCTGCTTTGTATTGGAGAGAAATTCAGGTTTCCTTTGTATTGTTTATTTAATACATCAGATATAGATCCTCTGCCAAGAATGGTCTCACTCATACTACTGGCTCTAAGAAAAAGACCCCTCCCCTTTTAAAAGTCAGTGACCAGCTCCCATATCCTCACCCAGTTTCATATTCACATCGCTCTCATTTGTATGCTGTTGAAGTGGAAATTAACACTTCCTTATTGAAAGCTAAGCACATACTGTGTTAATTCCATCAGAGCCGTGGCTGCTATCAGCAGAACTGGCTGTCTAGCATAAAACTTTCAGTTTTGAGGATAAGAGAAAAACAAACTGAGATTTGTAGCCATCCGCCCATTTCTGGGTGGACAGACAGGTGGACCAGGATATTTCTGCTACAGTGAGTGATTGGTACAGCCTATTCTTTCCTCTACTTTTTCTTTTTCTCACCAGAACTCAAGTTCAGTGAGGGCAGGGACTTTGTGGCATCCACTGATTCCTTCTGCTGTCTAGATGCTTTTCACAGGCGAAGCACTGCTGATGCATTCAGGCAGGATGCTCCTCAGTTGCCAATGGCTGTCTAACACGTTGCAGCGTCTTCGGGATTGCCTGGTCGGTGATCCCTTCCTACCTGATGCCAGACTAACCTCATTGCTTCTGTCAATCAAAGCAAAGTGTCTCCAGACACTGGTAATAAACCCTTCAGGAGAAAACTGCCCTCAGCTCAAGACTGCTACCCAAAACGTATGCGGCACACAATAGGCACTATGTAAATAGTGGTGAATGACTGAATCACTGAAATTTTATGTTTGGATTTGCTTACAAGTTTTTAAAAAAAGACATTAACTATGGAGCAGTTTGAATCTGACTGCAAAATTAAGAAGGCACAGAGCCCACGTATGCACATGGTGTCTCCATCATCATCCTCAGCAGAACAGGGAGTGAGGATGGACCTCTTTGGGCTCATATAGGATGAGCCTATATCAACTTGTGTATTCAGTTACAGGAGGATCACTTAGTGTCCAACATTTCCTGTAGTTCCACAAAGCCTGAATTTATAGACTCAGAGTATTTTCACAGTTCCTGAAACCCTATGTCCTGCCTAGTTCTGCCCCTCATTACCCCAAACTTTGGTAGCCACTGCTTTCACAGTTACATTTCATTTTTCAAACTTACTAAGCACAAACCAAAATATATCCCTTTAAGATATATTTTGAGTGGTTTGTGCTTAAAATATATAATATATATAATAAAATAAAATATATCTCTTTAAGATATATTTTGATGCAACGTTAATGATATAATCTGTTGGTGGTTGAGTTATCTGTCTATTTATTTCTTTATTTAGCAGGGTTCATGTAGCCCAAGGCTGGCCTTGAACTCTTATTATGCAAAGTGTTGGAACAATAGGCAGATGCTTCTGTGATTAGCTTAATAAGTGTTAAGTTTAATAATCATATCCAAGTACACATTTAAATTTAAATTTTATAGGCTCCTTAAGAAATTTAAACAGTATTTTCATCATATTCATTCTTTTCCCCAGATCCTCCCAGATCAATGGCATTGTCACTAATGTAAAGGAACCAGAACAATAAAAGGCTTCCCATACAGCCTACAGGATGGACTCACACACAGCTTACTAGATTGAGAATTCCAGTTTAAAAGTTTGCCTAAAAGTTTTCCATCAGTAGGAAGACGGAGACCTTAGAAAATGTATTCAGTTCTACTCAGCTTTCACTCTTTTTCATAAACAAGAGTGCAAAGTCTGCATTAATTGCTTATTGATATAATGAAATTGTGTCTGTTTATAAAACTAAAGGAAGTGTTCATTCCTCTCAAATTTTTGATGTAAAATATCTATATTGTCACCAATTATAAAGACTAAAACATACAGTGGTTATTTTTATACATATAACATTCAGTACAGAGTAGATGTCTACAATGAACTGAGAAATGAATTCCTTGCTAGTAACATTTAAATTATATCTATATCTATATATAATATATAAAATTATAATTTATTATCACAAGCTTTATAATCTAGAATAGCCAAAATAAGTTGAGATGATTTCAAAGAATTACATAGAGGATGAAATATTACAAAACTTCTCTGAGCTGACAATTAGATGGACTTTTACAAACCTGCATACCAGCAGCATATGAACTCTCCCATGAACAAAACAGAAAGTTGGATCTGTGAGGGCTGACCAAGACATGCCAGCCCTTTTGGTAAGAGGTTTTGCAGTGCACTTGGGTTATGTCTGTTAGGAAAACCTCTGCCCCCTTCCAGCTTCTCAGTCTCTTTATTTAAATATTGCTAAGAATGTTTTAGTTTGGATCAATCTTATCTGTTACCTGACAAGTAAATTTAGCTTGTGATATCTTTTCCCAATATAAATTTTCCAATGTTGAGTGTACTTACTCATCATATCACTGGAAACTGGAGGAAACCCTTTTATGGCACAGAATGTGTTGCTTTCAAACATATTTTCAGTCAGGTCATGTGTCTAATTCCAGTATAGACATATGCAGGCAATACTAATTCAAAAATACCAGAAAGCTTATTTGGTGAAATAATGATAGCAGTGTTCTTATGGAAGGAGCTGTCACTTTCTCCATAAACACAAGGACAACTGTCCCTCAGTATCAGTGAAGGATTTGTTTTCACCCCTTCTTCATAGGTAAATCTCTGGATGCTTAAGACCCTTACATAAAACACAAAACCTTTGCATATCTTTCTGTGTCCTTCAGCTTGTCTCTAGGTCTTGTATAATGCCTAATGCAATGTAAATACTATGCAAACACTTCCTGTACTACATTACTTACGGAGTCATGACAAAAATAACCTGTACACATTCACTAGAGATGCACAGTTTTCAAGATATGTTCCTCCCCATGATGGTTGGATTCATGAATTGTAGAACCCACCATTAAATAAGGACTGACAATTTCTGCATAGTGGGAATTTCTTGATCGTGAAGTGACAAAATTCATTCATTCTCATTCATTTCATTAAATGCAATGACAAAGAATGTTGGGGATTTTAAGTTAAATAAGAAAAGAAAAGAAAAGAAAAAGAAAAGAAAAGAAAAGAAAAGAAAAGAAAAGAAAGCCCAAATCTGAGCTTGGTGCCTGACAGCCCTCACTGTTAGATGACTCCGAGGCACTTGGTTATATTGTAAAGATTTTATTTAGTTGCCAGCATTTGGGGGAAATACGGCAGCTGCTTTATGATCCTACAAACTACCCATGGCAACCTTGATAATATATATTATGCTTTTCTCAGTGTGAAAAAAAGGCTGGGCAAACAGCAAGTAAGCCATGGTGGGAATTAGAGCTCAGGGTCTGACCCCATTAGCTCAAGGCACATCAGATCCAGCTGCTGTGGTCCTCTCACTTTTAGTACCTCTTGAAACTCAAGAAAAGGAGATGAGGGGATGAGTGAAGGCTGATGAATAAAAGACAAGCATTTCTCCTCAAAGCACAACCCCTAGATTATAGTCTCAAGACAAGTTTCGAATGAAAAACTTCCCTTTTCTGTACTGGGAGGGCAGTGCTCTGTGTCTCTGACCAACTCTGTATTATCTTGAAAGCCCACCCAGCAAAGCTAACTTGCCCTTCCACCCGCATCCCCAGCATGAGGCATGTTTACAGTGTCACAAAGAACACTGGGTTCCAGCAGCTACAGAGCCCCTAAACACAACAGCCAACAGATGAAGCTGGAGCTAAATTAGCAATGGAGCCTCCCCCATACAAATGGGCACAGCTTCTCTTTCCACACGAAGCACTGAGTTTGACAATATTGTTCAAATAAAAGATCTGTTCCTTTTCATTTTAGCAAAACCTTCAATGTGCTCCTCCATCTTTGTAAACTTGGCAAGACTTTTCTCTCTAAGCCAAACAGAATAACCAACAAGTATAATATAAAACCCAATTCTATTGATATTTTTTAAATTTCCACACCCAAATCCCTTCATTCAGGCTACTACTCATGCTACCACTGTAAGAACTGCTCTGTTAAAATGTTCCGACTAAAGATTAGTGGGCTTTGAATGCTCGAAAATCCTTCTCAGGGGCTAATGAAGACAGAAACTCTGCCCGTGACAATATTAAGTTTGTTTTCTCTGGTGATTCCGAGAAGTGAGCAATCTGTCAGCAATGCATTGAGGGAAATTACTTGTCTTGGAGGAATAACTGCTGACAGTCACTTTATCTCAGGGCTGACCCAAACATCTCCCCACTGACAAACAAATTACTGTCTAACTTTGAAAAGGTAGCTAGCTGGTTTTAATTTTGATTTGTCTTTCAGAATCTTTCATATAAATATCCATTTCCACCATTCATTGTATTTTTAAAGGGGTAGCAGAAGTGTTCAGGAGTGTATGTGGAGAGGAAGGTTTAAATTCACAAGCAAGGGGAAAAAAATAAAAGGAAATGATAAGAAAAAGAACTGTGAGGCTTCCTTCAAGACTGCGCATGGACGAAGCTGCGGAGCCGACTGACATTAAGACTGGCAGCGCTGTCAGTGACTGGGTGGGTGAACACATTACCCGCACAGTACTGTAGGAATTAATTTTCTTCAATAAAACGATTTTTAAGGATCATATATTTCACAATCTAAACATATGTCACTGTTTCATAAACAAAATAAATGGATTAAAATAATACATTACCAATATGCTGACATGTGGAGATATTTTAATTAGAAATTCTTAAGCTGTGTGGTATTTAACTGCTGGATTTGCTGAAGAGAAGCATGCATCATTTAATAAGAAGGCACAAGGCAGGTGTATCACTTTGCATATGGTACCAGATTGTGTTTAATATAAGCTACGACTATGAGGCAACATTGCTCCCAATTAAAAAGAAAACAAAGCAAAATTACTTCAGGATCTATCATTGACAGTAATCCTATAAAATGAGTCAATACATTGAAAATACTTTCAAATAAAAAAGAAAGATTCAGAACTCGGGTTCTGAGACAGTGTTTCTTTAGACAGAATCTAAAACTGTATCTATTTAAAGGCCATATTTACATGACTGCCTCATTATTCTGGTCCCCTTTCCTGAACGTTCTTTTTGACTTACTTAAGGACCAGTGCTAACATAGCTACAGAAAGCAAATGGCAAGTGGTCCAGAAATGTATACGGTGAGAGCCCCGGAGTAAGTAGCAATATAATATATTGTTTACTGTGGAAAGTGCCCTCTGTTCTGGAAAGGTCAAAAGCATTGTAACCTTAGAGTTAGTTTCCGATTGTTCCCAGGGTTAAATACATTATCAAAATTAATGGTTCAAGCCCCTCAGCCCTCAGATATATGAGTATTTGTCCCTCCATCTGCTGAACTGTTTAACTAAAAATAGCACCTTTGGCCTCCTCTCTCCTGATATTGTACCCCTGAGGCAGAGACAACCAGGCCTTAGATCAGAACAGCTTTCAGTGTCTTCCTTAATTTAAAGACAAAACTGGGATATGCTAATGTCAAAAGGGTCATTCAATTTTTAATACCTTTTCTCTAATTGATGGAAAATTTCAGACTTCAGGGTATGACTAATGTTGCTATGTTTGCAGACATATAACATTGAAAATTACATCTTCTGAAGAAAAGTAAACAGGTAGAGAAAGCAAGTGTTGGTTAATGGTCAGTATGTCATAGAGTACTCCTTCTAGACAAAGCTCTTTGTAAAGGAAGCCAGGCACTGTCACAGTTTATCATGATCCCAATTATTGACAGAACCATGACATTTTACCTTACCAAAGAGAGGAAGGAAGCCCCAGCTTAAAGAGGTGGTGATTTAACAGCAGTAAAGCAAGTTATTATTAAGTTTTTTCTCTCTAAAGATTCTAATATTGTTCTAAATATTAATGTCCAGCAGTTTAGATATAGGTGTCTACTGTGTCATTTAAAGATGTTCCAATAAATATGCCATGCTCAGGCCACAAAACCTTGGAAACCTGCCTTTCGTACCAGTGTAACCAGTGTAGCACAGAAATAAACAATTAAGGGTTTGTTGACATGCAGAAAAAAATTTTAATAGAAAGGAAAAACTACATGCCTTCCATTGGATGCAGATCTAGCCTAAAATGCATATACCTCTGCATGTAGACAATTGTAAAGGTGGACATGGTGTAACATTTGGAAATCAGGAGCGGGGAATATTAGGTAACAAGGAAAAACAGGCTGCAGGTAAACGGACGTGTGAGTTGTGAAAAAGGACACTTCAATTCCTTTTATCTTCTTTTATTTTTTGTGGTGGACATGTGCATAAAAATATAGTTGAGAGGGACTGGAGAGATGGCTCAGAGGTTAAGAACAGTTGCTGTTCTTCCAAAGGTCCTGAGTTCAATTTCCAGCAATCACATGATGGCTCATAACCATCTATAAGAAGAGCTGGTGTGCAGGCAGAATGTTGTATAAATAATAAGTAAAAATTATATAAGTTGAGAGTGAAAGTGTAAAACTCTAATCAAAGTTCAAATGACCAATATAACCGTACAGAAGTCCACCAACATGCAGGGAGTTTGGGAATGGCTTCCTTAAACCAGCTGTGTGACATTTTAATTCATGAGTTCATTATAATAAAGATGTTTCAGTATAATAAAAATTCTAACTAAATAAATAAAAATTTAAAATACAGGCAAAATAACATAATATAAATTAAAAACACAGGATACTCGCAGACTAGACACACTCAAACTACAAAGCTATAAAAGCAATTGCATAAGATGGGTTTACTATTTGGCCTAATTAAAGTGGCATATACGTGGCATCTGCCTAGCCTCTACGCCAGTACCTCTGTGACTCTGGGACTTATAGCACCCCTATATATTACACTATGGGCTTCAGAAGCCAGATCTGATGCAGCAGGCTTGTGAGGGAGGATATCAGGGTGTGAAACCTGAGGTAAAATAAGAGATTTGGTGGAATCTAACTAAAAGAAAGAAGAAGGAACAGACATGATAATCCCTACAGAGAACCAAAGGCAAAGAGCATGAGCTAAGATCACCTGCTGTTCCAGTCAGGCACTTCATAGCAACTTGGGCTGGGTGTCCTGAACGGGTCAGTTTGCTTCTATCTACCATCACACAGAAAGGCTGCCTGCCGTCTCCCCACACCTCTCTTCAGCCCCTTCTGATTGAGCTGATTTTCACAGTGCCCATGAACATGGTGACATTTCTACATCCAACAAAAAGGCCTTTGAAAGAAATCTCTCCTGGCTATAGAGAAGGCAACAGGCATTGTGCCGGTCTGTGTCCAGTCATGTCATAGTGGAAACCCCCAGTCTCCTGCCCCAATCAAAGAGCAAGAGGCAGGGAAGTGACAGAGTGCTACAGCTCTTCCTTAGGCTGCTTCAAGGTGTCCCTTTATCTTGTCCTCCTCCTCCTCAGGTGTGATCACCCCATCATTCACCATCATTTCCAAATAGATGGATTGAAAAAGGACAGGGGAGACAGTATCAAAAAGTCATAGATAACTGATTTGTCTACACTGATAGGACCAAAGGACTGAGTATAGATAAAATTAGAATTTTTTAGAGGAGTGAAATGGGTAAAGGTTCCCCTCTGGACTGTATTTTAAAGTTTGGTATTTGGTCTCACTCAGAAAATTAATATTTTTTTTCTTTTAAATCAGTAGCTACCTGGCAACCCTCTAATATCTGACAGTCCCAGAGAGGGACACTAATGATTGACACAGGAGAGGGGTGCAGTCTGACACCACAGAGAGGAGGACCAGGGTCCTGTTGCAGAGAGGGACTTCATCTTCTAAAAGGCCTGGCACACACAGAAGGAGCAGGAATTTCCCACAACACTGAAAAGAGTTTTTCCTGGATGGTTAAACACTTAAAGGAGGCCTGATAAACCTGTGGGCCAGCCAGACTCAGGCACACAACTCCAGCCTGTGAAAACTAAATCAGGAAACCCAGCTCAGGAGGAGTTAGCAACTGTGGGTGAGTAGTCATCTGAACGCCCAGAGTATTTCACAGCTGTGGTGAGCTATCAAGACCTCTCTGCCCCTCAGCTACAAGAACTCTGCAAATCAGAATTATAGATGATCAAGGTAAGGGGGAGTACAAGGTCAAATGGAAATGGTCTTTAAAGTTTAAGTAATTGTTAAGCATAATACAACATTATACATGAGAATGGGTAAGAGTGTGGAAAGACAGCTTTGAAGATACACACAACAAGGCAGAATATAACCTAGCTTAAGAGCTTTGGGTTAGGAGAAAGGAGATTGGCTTTAGCATTCAGTCTGCTTGCCACTTTTCAAAAGGCCTAAATATGCTGGAACCATCCAGTCCCCCACCCAAAGAAGCACCAACGGAAGCATTCATACCTCAATCTGTTTGTGGTTGTAAGAGTGGCCACCACCATGTTCAAAGGTGTCCAAATTCCTGCCAAAACGGTCACTTATGCCCTTTAGCCTTGGGTTAATTTGTGGGTGGGAGACATGACCCTTCTGTTTAATGGCAAAATAAAAAAAAAAAAAAAAAAAAAAAGACAAAACATACTGTCAGAACTCATGAAACAACATGGAATTCAATGCAGGGTATAGACCACATTAAAGAATGGAACACAGTCCTAAACCCAGGCTGTTTCCATAAAACTCTCTGTTTTATGGAAACTGTTCAGAAAATCAGCCAGTGACTAGTTACATGCAGAAAGTTCCACAGTACAGCTACACAGCAGTGTGAGGAGAACCTGAGAAGGGTTTCCATGGGAAGGCCTCTTTTAAATCTCCCTCTGCTACTGGGAGTCCAGTATTGGGAGTGTGCAAGGCAAATGTCTGTGGAAAACATGTAGTTGGCCATCCTGCTTGCAAGCTGTGCCTGTCCCAGGTGCTTCTTGTGGGGACAGCTTCATGCTGCCCAGGTGAGGCTTGTGACAAAAAGTTCTCCAATGTAGCAAAATTTCTTTTCTTATTGGATCAACTGAAAATATTTAAAGTGGTGGTGGGGGTGTTTATTTGTCATCGTTGTTTGGGTACAACAGTGGCGCACTTTCTCTGTTCAAGTCTCACAGCAATAGCTACACAAAAATACTATCTGTCCATGAGCTTTTCCCTAGAATCAAAAGGAGCAGTCAAATAAAAAGTATCCTTAAAGAACTTTGACCTGTATGGAAATTTAATTTATCAAGTATTTCTAACTATTTTAATGCTAAACTTTTACTGTTTTTGTTTTTACCACTGAATTTTATATTTAAAGTCAACTCATGGCTCTAGCGAGGGTACTGGTGTTAGAAGTGTGCAAAGGCCACCCAGTCCTATTCTAAATACTTCATTTTACTATGAGGAACAGAAGGTGCAAATAATTTTCAGTCAGGTTCCAAACATGACTAGCTTGATAAACAAGAGACGCTAATCCAGAACTGAGCTGGGCACCATGCCTAGACCTTTAACCCTGTCAAGAACAAGGTCATACAATAGACTCTGGAGCAATGTGTTTATATTTTGCTAAATAATCAAAGTAACTAGGAATAATGTCCCCTTATTCCATGAACTGCAAAAAGGAAAAGGCCCAGCATTGTCTCTGATCTGAAGCTGATGGTAGAAAAGCCAATCTGTATATTTGTGTATAATGGAAATGTTGATAAGGAAAGAGCTAACACATCCAATAACAACTACCCTTAAACAATGTAAAACTGTTAACTTGCCAAAAGAGAGCACACAGTACCAAATCGAGTTTCACAGTGACATTGGGTTTCCTTTAAACATGGCTGGAACTGGCACTTTTCTCTTCCGTTTTCAGTATGCTACGTACATAAGGTGTTAATTCTCTGGGCGATGCTTAAATATTATTTAACATTCATGCCATTATTTAGAATACAGCCTGACTGCAGGTTTCCACTAAAGCACTGGCCCCTCTCCCACACTTTTTCCCTCCTGGCACTTACCTGGAGCTGTAAAGGGCTGAGTCCAGAAGCAGCAGCAGCTGCCATTGTTGACGGAATGAACTGTACGGGGTAGTTATCACCTGTCGGAAAGAACAATACGCACAGGTTCAGACAATGCACAGGGAATCGCAGCAGACAAGTATAAACATGGTCCTTGGATCGCCCAAGCTTTACAACACTGCCCTAAGCCCAAACATCTGCAGAAACAAAAGGCTTAGTTGGGCACGGGCTTGCGCTGCCGCCTTGGAACTTTTTGTTAACAGATAGCTGGTAGGCAAACTGGCAAAACATGAATGTGATGTTGAAAAAAAGTAAATGTGCAATTCAAGCATGTTCACTCTACTACAAATCTTGTAATACATCATTTTTTTTAAGAGGAAAAAAATCTTAAAGCCAGGCTGACACTAGGCACACTGTGAAAAGAGGCTTTTCTCTTAGAGAAACAGAAAGTTTGGGCTTGGTATGTAAAATGGAGTGTCACAGTTCAAAAAAAAAAAAAAAAAGAAAGAAAGAAAGAAAAGAAAAGAAAAAAGGAAAAAAAAAAACTATTTGCTAATGACTGGCCATAATGCTAAATTTTATTTCATAAACAAAAATATGTTTTTAAATCTCCCCTTGAATGTGCCTAATCTCATCTGTTGGTACTCTGAAATCCTGGCACGTCAGTGGCAGTAGAAATCTGTGTCTTTTAGCTTAACCTTTAGTACTAGAGTAGTGAAGCCTAGTGCAGGCACCGATTGAATCATTTCTGGTGATGAATTAAGTAACTACACATTTTTCACGGACTTCTGCACTGAAAAGCTGGGAGCAAGTGCTCTTTATGCTTTGTAGTATGGGGCATCAAGCCCAAGCCAACACCTGCCTAGAAGATCGAAATCTCTCCTGCGACCTGAGAACACAAGCCATAGCCAGAGACCCAAAGAGCCAAGAGGAAGGGATGAGGGACATATTGGAATGATGGTAAGTGGACTAAAAATTAATATTTGTGGATGAATCACACAATATCAGTGATTTAATGTAGTAGCACTCTGGCTCCAACTACTTATTTAAAGTCAGTGTTATGTACTATCTCTAGGCTATATTTTAATAGGATGTTCCCCCCACATTTTTGACATTTATAATAATCATGCTATTTTGCATTAACTTTTCCACACTGAATGCTGAATGCAATAATGAAGAGACATTGCAGGAAGAATCCCAGGCGCTAGGGTTGTCAAATAGAAAGCAAGAGAAACTCTTGTTTTCTGCCCGCGTGGTGCTGATACCTGCAGCTTGCCTGGTGCCCGGCTCCTTGGAACTCACCCTGCTTTGCCATGTAAAGCGCTGCTCAGCTGGCCCAATGTAAATGTTAAGTTGCTTTCACTTTTAACAAATTGTTAGCTTCTGATCTGCACGGTCTCTTTGCATCATATCCATAATACCTCATCAGACCATTGAGCACAGTGTGCGCCTGTACACAGTCCAGTAACAATTGGCTTCTGATTGCAAACGGAGTGCTGCTACAATGCACTCGCTAACGCCATATTGTGCCGGTCTCCTATGGAGTAATGTTCAAAATATCTGATCTTGTTTTTCCCCTTCCATGAGGTTGATTTTTGTCGGCCCAACTCTATGAGCTTTTTAAAAAAGATAACTAGGCAAAATTATTTTTAAAGTAAATGACTATCACTTTATGCTTAAATAAGTCTACTGATCTTCTTGATACTTAAACTAAATTATCTGAAGAAAAATATCTTGATCTAAGCCAAATGGTAATTTTTTTGGTAGATATCTTATCAGCTTTAAAAAAAATCTACAAATGATACTGAATTAATGATGTTTCAAAAATAGAGGAGGAAAAAACATTCCACCCATCAACACAGACCTCCTCCCCAAACATTTTAAAGCTGTTCTTTCTTTAAATGTCATGCATTATTCATGCAACTCTACACCACAACCCCCTCCCTAGAAGTTTAATACCAGTGGCTTTATTTGTACTAAAACATTTTTCATGTCAAACATATTTTAAAAAATCAAACTCTGAAAGAATTCCCCAGGGCACTCCTTCTCCATAGCTGTCATGCCACTGTGCCGTGAAATAGTCGGCTTTTTACATGGTTTCTGGCTTGCCAGTTAATTTATGACTGTCTCTACCACACCCTGTAGTACTCTCCAGCTCACCTGCTGGCTACAAACAGCTTTCTTTCCACTGTTGACAAGCATATTTTGAAAATATTTTTAACCTTTCTGCGGGTTTGAATCTGCATATCTGAATAGATCTTCAGAAAGCTATTTCTTCAGAACCCATCATTGTATCAGTACTAAAAGTCAAAATGAATACATTAGAGCAATGGAGTATATCACCAAGGATGGTTAGAAGAGGGAGGGGAGCAGAAAGGCAGGAGACAGGGAAGAGAGTTAGCCCTAGAAGAAAAAACTGTAAGAGGGAGAGGAATTTTAGAGCAACATGAGTTTAGTTTGTGATAACAAAGCTACATGCTTCCTCCTACCCACTCTAGTTTTCTTTGTAACAGTTGATCAAGAAAAGTCTGCAGTGGCTGACTTGGCAGGAAATCAGCAAACATGTTGCAGCAATTTTTTTTCAGATTTGTCTCTGGGTGTGAAATGTTTGCATGAGGGCCATTCTTTTTACATTTGTACAAAGAAAGAAGCAGCCTGTTGAAACAGGTTTGCTTTAGGCATGACTGTAATCTGGCCCTTGTTACCTCTTCTAAGCAGATGTTCCCCAAACACCAATCTGAGAAGCAAGGGCCATCCAGCTATCATTACAGAGCAAACACAAAACAGAATTGAGACCCACATAAATGTGGCTGACACTGGCTTCATTCATCAGAAGAGGCAACATGCCTCTGGCATCTCCTTTTTACCAAGAGTACCAAATGAGACAGAGATGCGGGAAGAGAGTAAATTCTTAACTTTCCAGAGACACTGATATAAAGCCAATTTACCACCAAAGAAGAACATATTCCAAGAACCTAAAACATATTAGATACCTCCCAGAATATTCCTAGTGGGTGCATTTCATATAGAAATCCTACTTTCTAGAAAGAGTTGTTTAAAAATCAGAAAAACACAGTCAAAATCTCATGAATAAAATTCTGTCCATCTATTTTAATTATTTGGAGAGGTATGGAATTGGGAGAATCATACACCCTAAGATTTTTTAATTATAGGTATAAATACACATGTCATTTTGAGACTTAGGAGAATTAGAAGGGAGAAAGAAAATCAGAACCAGGAGTGAGGACTCAGAGTCTTCAGTAACTGCATCAAGACGAGAATAAAGACTATCTCATTTTCCACCCTCTAACACTCTCAATATGTCATACATTCCTAACTTCACAAACTATTACGGTGGCATCATAAAAAGGTGACAAGCCTATGTGCCAGACTTCCATGAGCTGTCACTGTTGTTGTCACTATACAAAAGTTTCTAATACAGACTTGAACGTGTCACTTTTGCACATCATCTCTTGGTTCTCTGAGAAGATAAGGTAGGTCCAAGACTTATCCCTGTGTGATGCTGCATTGTAGCAAATGTTTTCAGGTAATATGTGGTATGTTTAAAACCCAAACATACCTGTTTAGGACACCAAAAAATTAGAAAGCCTTATAATATAGACTGCTGAGACCAGCATGTTATCATTTCTTCTGCCTAATTTCTCTTGCATTCATCAAATACTATTGCAGTCGAAAAGATTTTGACCTCAGTTTTATTTGTTTATTTAACTATCACATATATTGTTCTACATGTCTCTTATAAGGCTAAGAATTGTGGGCCATATTTAGCTATTCACTTACTTTGTGGCTTCATCTTAGACCCTTGGCCAATCATCTGAAAACCATGACATTTTCATTATGGCAATTAAGTAAGTGAATATGAGTGAACATGTATAACCCATCTCCATAAGAAATCAACTCAAGTGACAACTCAAAGCTCATGTCTAACTACAGCTCATCTGTGACAGAATCTCCACACATCAGAAGACACAGGAAATAGTCCCTGATCTTCATGACACAAGTTGCTTTACACAGTTGAGCATATCTTCTAGCTGGACCTTGGCATTCACACTGAAAAAAAAA
>NW_026596088.1:11693543-11702640 GCF_907164565.1 Psammomys obesus | reverse complement strand
AAGACAGTGATGACTGGCTTTGTAAGATGTTTGTATAAGCCCACATGCAAAATTACTTTTTAAACAAACAAAAAAATCAGAGTTACGTAATATCATACCCATTTAGACTATGTTCCAAGAATATGAAATATCTGTTCAAAGAACTTCAGCCTGAATGCTGATGCCAACATTTTTGAGATTGAAGCCTTAGAAGACTTAACTAACACTTAAAATTTCAGTCTATTCTTTTTATTTAATAAAACAGAATACCATTATCCCCTTATATCTTAGAATTATTATAAAAATTAATGTAATTACTCACACACAAGGGGTTATCTTGTCAATCAGATGGAATGCAATAAAAGAAACATCAGCTAACAACCGCAAGCATTGTATGCCAGCCAATCAAACAACTCAGAAAAAAAAAAAACAGAAAATACAAAAACTACCTAACTACTCAAGCACAAATAGAGAAATTTCAGTACACCTATAACAAATAGAGAGATTGAATTAGTAATCAAAGTTCCCAACAAAGAAATACCTGGACTAGAAGAATTCTCTAACATTTGGTCAGATGCCAAAGAAGGAGTTATACCGATCATTCACAAACTAGCATGTCATAGGAAAAGAGAACTTTAAATCAATATCTGTTACAAATGTAAATATAGTATCCTTAAGAAAACAAGCAAATTCAATCTAAGAGAATACTGAAAGCAGTATTTGCCATAATAAGTAGGATTTATCACAAATGTTACAAGATGGTCCCATCTGAGCAAATGAAAAGCATTAAAAATATAAAACAAAGGTGTAAGGGTGAGTCCTGCACGATCATCTCAAAATTACACAGAAAACATACTTAGCCATTCCATGGTAACTCTCAGAAGTCAGCAAAAGTAAAACTCAAAATGACCAAGACTTAAAGGTTGCAGCTAACCCTGTACTCAATGGCAAAAACACTAAAAGCTTTGCCTCCAACATCGGGACAAGACAGCAATACCCATTTCACTGATGTCATTCAGCATCGCCTTGGAAGCTCCATCTAGTACTACTACACAAGAAAAATATGGAGAATATCCAAACTGGTAAGAAAAGTAAAAAGATAAAAATCTATTTTAGAAAACACACACAGAGATTAACACACAAAAGCTCAATTTAGTTATTTGTGCCAGGAATAAATATAAATAAACCAAAAAAAGAAAGAAATTCAATTTATAATCTTGCCTAAAAGAATTTAACACCTAGGTATAAATCTAACTTAAGAGGTGAAAAGAGTTACACCCTGAAAACTATAAAACACTGTTGAAATAAATAATGAAGGCAAAAAATTACCTAAGCGTCCACCAACTTAAAAAATGGGGGAAAATGTGAGACGGATACAACTGAACATTTTTAACCATAAAAGGATAAAGTGTGTCATCTGTGACAACATGTATAAAACTGGCTATCATTGTGTTGAGTGAGATAAACCAAGGCACAGAAGAACCAGGCATATGTAGATATCTAAAGTCAGTGGATCTCATAGAAATTGAAGGTAGAATAGCAGTTGTCAGAGGTTCAGAAAACTTGAAGGCAGGAAGGCTTATGGGCAGTCTGATCAATAGGTACTAACTAAGATACAGTTAGGAGAAATGAAACCGGCCATCCCACTGTACTACAGGATGACGACAGATCATGAATGTGAAGTATTATCTATCTCAGAACAGAAAAAAGGGTTTTAAGCATCTTAGCATTTAAAAAAATTACAAATGTTTGAGAAGACTGGAAGGCTTCTCTTGACTGAACACTGTATGATCTATTCATGAACAAAAACATATACTGGGGGGGGGGCACCATACATATATACAATCCTCATTTGTCAGTGGGTATTTTTTAATTCAATAAAAAGACAGAAATACACAGAAAGAAGTATCTGTATTAATAAGAAGACAACACTAAGATCTTAACACTATTCAAAGAAATCTACACATTCAAGGGAATCCCTATCAACAATCCTTTTTTACAAAATGTGAAAAGTAGTTCTTAGGCTCATATTACAAGAGTCCCTCAAAACAGCAATGATCTTTCAAAAGATGAGTAAAAGCAGACTAACACCTTGCCATTTACTACAAAGCCACAGTTGGTAACACAGCATTGCACTGACATAGAAACAGGCTGGCCAACACATTAGAATGGCCAGTTCAGAAACAAACCCACACAAATACATTTAATCTATTTTTGAGAAGTTGCCATAACCATCAAAAGAGGTCGATCTTTTCAACAAACGGTGTGAGAAAAACTGGATGCCCACCTGCACAAGATGTGGACATCTAATTTGTACATTTTATGTATGGCTTTCTCTTACATGGTAGCTGTATAGTAAGCTCTGGGTATTAGCATGGAGTAAGGAGGACATGTGAGGCCTGTGTGCAAGCACACATCCTGCTCTTAGGACCTCTGAGGAAAAGTCAGGGGTGATGGTCAGACGTGATGATTTTACGCTCCCAACTACATGTGACAGTCGTCAGCTGTGTTATCCCTGGAATGCAAAGGAGGCTGGACATGATTTTATTGTTCAGGTAAGCCAGCCCTGTTCTGATGTACACCCTGGCAACTGTGAAGGGGAGTTCTTTGATTTCAAACACCCATGTGCAAATGTATTCACAGTCTCCCTGATTATTGCATCTCATCTCACAATGTAAGCAAGCAGAGCAACTAATGTATAGGCTTCATGTTTGGGGCCCCTGTGGATCCCTATCTAGAAGGATGTCTCTAATTATATAACCAATATAAGAATAAAACTGAGGGCCCAGAAGTTAGTAAAGCTACTTCTAGAGAAGCCAGTCTGAGGGATGCCCCCTGAAGCCATGCTTGGCGTCCCACCAGTATGCCTCCTCAGCTACTTGAAGGTAGGAGATCTCATGTGGACTGCACCATAGTTGGTGCATTATAATTTCCACAGATGTAGGTCATATCACCCAGAGGGGAACAAAGACTCAGAACCCTGAATATATTTGTGACACATAGGATCCAAAATGGCCAATTTCAACAAGCAGTGTCACCCACAATGGTCCTTGCTTCTGGAAATCAGGACAGTTTGTTCAACCAGCTAAATCGGTTTACTCAGCTCACAAACACCAAGAAAGTATGGCTGTTCTTGAAAGAGTGTAGGAAGCAAAAAGAGAAGATTTTATGTTCTATTTTGTAAGGCCCAAGGAGACACTTGTTCCACTTCTCACTTAGGGGACACAGTTATGAATGTATGAGACTGTCTTTAGGCTGTGTATCTTTCCAAATCTAACAGTTGCTCACATACATTTCAAGAGAAGTGAGCATGATTCAGTTTGGGGCAAAATGTTTGCTTGTCTGGACTACAGTCCAATAGCGTTTCCCCAACTCCTATTATTACCACAGGCTACACTGTTTAGTTTCATAAATCTGTGAGTTCTCTACTTGTAGCTTAAGTGCATATACTTCTAGTCTATTTCAAAGATAATTTTATCTATAAAAAGATTAGGTTATCCAAAGTACTAAAGGACTTAAAAATTTAGATTAAATTACTTGGTGTAAGCTTGGGGTTAATAGAAAATACCTTGAGAGAGCAGCTTGCTTGTGACTGAGAATCTTCCTTCAAATCTAGCCCCATTGAGCTGTTCTCAGCATGTTTAGCCAGCCTAACCAAACACAGCTTTGTACACAAGGACACAACTTCAAGTTCACTGAAAGTCACTAAATTCTGCACAAAAGTATTACCTCCAAACCTTCTCCTGACATGGTACAACCTCATCAACACCTTTGGGGAAGAAACAACTTTAATTCACTGAACACATATCACCATCTACCCCCATGAGAAACGATACCTCGCTGTAATAAAATTAGGCAACTTAACAATAAGATGACTATTGTAGCAGAAAACAAGGCCCATGTGTGATTCTGAGCTGGCACTCCTGACCCAGTCTTAGGCACCCTTTCAGTAAACTGCACACACATATTGTCTGTTGGTTTAATATTCTTTACATTAATATTCTCCTAGCTCAGAATCAAGATGAAACAATTAGCTTAGTTTACAACAATGTCCAAAATGAAGCTGCTGTAAAGGAATAGCTCAGAGCAAGAGCACTGATGAACATATGTTCTCTTATTTGAATGCAAAGGCCAGCATTATATGGAGGGGTAACGTCCAGAAGCCTCATGTGAATACAGACCCAGGACACCTAGTGTAAAATGTGGAAACCACAAATATCTCAGATTTTAGAATATTTGCATAGACTTACTGATGAAGTGAAAATTGATATAAAATGTTTTAAAAAGCCTTAACTTTTCAACATCACTGTGACACACCCAGTTTCTGATTTCAGAACACTTTCTTTTTCAAATCCTTGAGTCATTTGTATCTGAAGGCTTTTTAATCAGCCCTTAGATAGACCAGTCCCTTAGAGCAGCATCCCCCGAATTATCTGAGCCTCCCCCAGATTCCTTTTCTCACAAGGAAGGGAGTTCCCCACCAAACACAGAGAGGCATGCCTGCCTACCACACAGAGGTATGCCTGGTCTGAAGCAGTTACAGCTCTAAGCTCTAGGTTTGCTCCTGGGCTGTTTCATCAGCTTCTGTAGAATCCCAGCAAGGTGCTTTCTATCTGAGGCTTAAGATTGTAAAATGCCTTTGTTCATGCTCTAAGCCACATATGCAAAGCAACTGCTGCCCTCAGATTGGCTGTACCCTGACTAGGTGGTTCATATAATCAGGCTAATATGTTAAAAAAGAACTTGACACAGAAATTATTAATGAGCAGAACAAGGCCACTACCTCAGAGCTGGGGTCACTAAAAAAAGGCACAAATGAAATTGAGGTTGGCTTCTGTGTACTTGGCTATTTTCTTATATTGGGTTCCTTTGGCAACCTATCTTTAAACATTTAAAGCCATGTTTACAAGGAGGCTCTGAAAGAGCTTCAAACCATTATACCCCTAATTGAATTCCCCAGGAGTCCAGTAAACTCAGAGGAAAAAAGAAAAATCATAACATTTGCTAAATCATCTCAAAGCATATTTCACTACAAGGTTATGTGACCTGTTTTTTTTTTTTTTTTTAGGTTCAAGGATGAATGAAGAATATTACTGAATGCTTCATTATTTACACCAAAATAAAAAAAAAGAGCTTTACCCATTAGTGGTGAGTTAATTAAATCAGCAGTTTAAAATTTTTTTTCCAAAAGAAATATTAAAACAAAAACAAAACAAAACAAAAAAAAAACAGCAGCATTTTCTACTGATTGTGAGTGAAAGCTCGAGGGGGAAGAAAAGATCTGTGGACAACTGAAGACATGGCTATCTGGTTATCAGTAAAGGAGTGAGAGAGGAACAAGAACCTCACTTCAGATGCGAGTTCAAAACAAACACAAATGAGAGGAGAGAAAGTAAAAGTTCTAGAGACCGGGTACTTAGCACAATGCCTCCCTGGTTCTGGTTTTACTTTAAAATGTGCTTTTTCTGTGTTTTTATCCATAGCTCCCTTGTCTGCTCTTGTGTTTGTTGTGACTACTAAGCAAAATCATGTGGGCCCCAGCATGTTCAAAGCATGTGCCGCGGCTCTCCACTTACCTGGCTTGTATGTTATTCCAGGGGGGAAGAGGAATCCCTGCTGGGCGGCAGCGGCTGCTGCCAGGGTCCGCTGGTCATGTGGAAAAATTGGGATCATGAGCGGAGGCATGTGCCCCTGAACCTGCTAAACAGAAGAGAGCCTGTGATCAGACAGGGAGCGGATGTTGCCAAGAAGCATTTCTTTTCCATTCTGGAGGTGCTCTGGTGCCCACATAGCCATCCACCTCTAACCTCTTTCCAGATCTAAAGCTGAGAAAATTCAGGCCAACTTCACCTAACTCCTCTCCTTAGCTGTCATTAGCACACCAGTGCCATCTGTTCACCAGAGACTGACCACATTCCTGCTTCCTCCACAAGGTGGTTAACGGCCCTCTTCCCTCTTGACTTGCTTTTCTCACCTTCTTTCTTGAAAGAGAGAACAGGAAAACTAAATGATCTTTTCTCTCACTATGTGGGTGAGAGGTTTTGCCCTTTCCCCTGCACTGCATTCTAAGCTTCATTGTGAAAACAGTATTTAGTATCCTTGCCCAGAAAGTAATGTCTAATTGTTATATATTCCAGAAGCTGTGTCTCCCTCGTTGAGGAGCTTCTTCCAAAGCCTCACTGCATTATATTAAACACAAGTGCTTCAGATTTAAGGCTACTATATCTTGGCGCCCAATTAAACTAATATCCTTTGCCATACACACCTCGATGTAACGTATAAATTGCTTGTCAGCTTTATGCACTGCCATGTAGCTCAGTAATTATGGAGTTGTATCCACTGAGCAACTCATAATAAATCCTACTATATCAGATTTCATTTGACCTCAATAAACGTATCAAAGACCACAAAAATGCAAAAGAGAAAAATATTCACTCTACATCAGTATTTGTACTTCATATAAAGGAAATCAGAGCTATGACAGAATCATGCTCCTGAAAATCACATTTTAATTTCCCAGCTCCCTTCTTCACTCTAGAGTGCTGCCCTGGTTCCAGCATAGCAGGGCAGAAAGGCTTTGTCCTAGCTTTTATGGCATGGTTCCACAGGTTAACCTATGGGACTTTCTTCATTTAAAGATCAGAACAGAGATGTGTCAAAAGGCACAGTCTTTTGGTTCATACAGATTTATGGCTTTTTAGTAGCACAGAATGACTATGTTATACACTACTTAAGATATAAATGTTTTCCAGCAATTCTACAAGCCCCAAATGCTTCCTCTGTCTAAATTCCTAAATCTCTTCTTTAGGCAAAATTCCATATATGAGCTGATTCCCCTGTCTAAATGGTACCTGCTTGCCTTCTCCTCTCCTCACCCTTCATAGTCAGGAACATCGTGCAAATGCTATGTGGGTCTGAGAGGTTTCATTTGCCCACAGTCTTTCTCTGGGGAATGCCCTAAGACATGGGTTAATAAAGGGCAAGCAAAAAATAAACACTTTACAGTATTTTTCTGAATTCATTTCTCAGGAAAATCAACTTATAATAAAAAGGTCTTTGTGCAATTACTACCTTGCCAGTGGGGCGTGAAAGAAACTAGCTTTGAGCAGCTATTTCTTCTATTTTAGCTGAGGTAAGCCCAAGCTTTGTACATGGGAGAACAAACTTTGTCTGCTTAGATTGGAGCTGAGCCTCTGGCGCCCACGTCTCACTTTTAACCTGGGAGAAAAGCACTAGGTTTGCCGTTCAACCCCAGTTTGCTGTGACCCTGTACACATGTGAGGTGTCCAAGACGAAAGAGGCAAGTTCCACGCCAGAACACAAAAAACAATGTCCTTCGAATTAAGCACTGCACATCAAAGGACATGTAGTCCCATCATGTGCCTAGAGTACTGTGCAGTTGCCTTACCCTGAAGACGAGGCAACATGTAACAGTGGGGAGTCTGCATGGTTTTTTCTTGCTTTCTTTCACCGAACAATGAAATAAGTTACTACTGTGTGTGAGAGATTTGAGAAGCTGCTGAAGAAATCACTGCTACTCAGCTTAAGAGAGAGGAGATAACATGTGTGTCATGTATGAAAATGACAGTGATACTAAGCAATTACAGGAAAAGGATGAGTCTCAAGAGGAAAGGCTTTAGGGAAGCATTGTACTAAGATGAATTTTTTGATCAGTTTATCCTGCAATGGCTCTGAGATGGGGCAGCACCTGCCCTTTCCCTAGAGGAGCTATATACTTCTACATAAATCATGTGTGTGTGTGTGTATACATATGAAAAACATTTGGAGCCATTCCAACTTTGTGATTCTATGAATTGCTAAAAGCTAGCATTAAGAAGACAGTGTTAATAGAGTGTCACAAGTGGGACATCTGTATCATGCCACCTCCCCAAGGCTCAGGGACTATCACAGAAGAGTGAGCAGAAAGATTCTAAGAGGTAGAAGGAAGGGAAGATGGGAGAAAAGCACTGTCTTCAGGATGTGATAGGATTGCTGTGCTCATGGACTCACAACAGCTATGCCTGTACAAGATAAATCCAGTCAATGTTCCAGCGTGGAAGGAGAAGGAGTTCATGAGCCTCTACCTCTAACTGAGAAGCAATGGGCAGTTGATGGCTTCTGGGATACTTTTCTTTAAGGATGTAGCCTCTGTAGGTTGCCCCCACTCTAGTTGATGGTCCTACAGGAGAACATGGGCAGTAAAAACTGTACTAGATGAGTTATTTTAAAAGGACAGGGTTGGTGGGGAGGCGGGAGAGATGACTCAGCAGTTAAGAGCACTTGCTGCTTTGGGGGAGGACAAGGTTTGGTTCCCCAGCACCATCCCAGGAAACCAATGCCCTCTGCTAGCCTCTGTGGGCACCAGGCATGCATGTGCTACACACATATATGTTCAGACAAAATGTTCATATAAATAAAATAAAAATAGATCGTCTTTTTTTTTAAAAAAAAAAAAAAAAAAGCAGGGTATAGAGAGGTAAGGATAGATCTGGGAGGAATTAAGAGAAAAGCAAGGGTGAACATGGATCAAAATCTATTGTATTGAAAGAATTAACAAAAATACATTTAAAAGAAGATAGTGTGAACAAGGCTTGGTGGCACATGCCTTTAATCTCACCCCTCAGAGAGGCAGAGGTAGGTGGATCACTGTGAGTTCAAGGCCAACCTACTCTACAAGGCCAGTCCAGGACAGCCAAGGCTACACAGAGAACCCTATCTCAAAACAAACAAATAAACAAACAAATAAACGAAAACAAAAAGAGGATATTGTGGCTGTAGTATTTCCTTCATGTATTCAGCATCTATTCAACAAGAACTTACGCTGTCTCTGTTAATGAAGAAGCTGAAGCCCAAGTCTATACCCTGCATTTCCCAAGCTGTGTGGTCTTCAAAGTCTTAACTCTCCTGACCTTATCTGTAAAGGCTGCAAACACTGCCTAGATGCACACACAGTCACTGTGAGCTTAAGACAGACAATCAATGGCAAGCCAAGCACATTTTCTAACATGATAGTGGTGTTATGTTGTAGTCAATGTTAGTCGTTGTTGTTGTTGTTGTTGTTGTTGTTGTTGTTCTTCTTCTTCTTCTTCTTCTTCTTCTTCTTCTTCTTCTTCTTCTT
>NW_026596088.1:11597284-11693533 GCF_907164565.1 Psammomys obesus | reverse complement strand
TTCTTCTTCTTCTTCTTCTTCTTCTTCTTCTTCTTCTTCTTCTTCTTCTGCTTCTGCTTCTTCTTTTTTGTATGCTTGCTAACAGAAAATTATCAAATTATGGGTAAACAGAAAGCAGTAGCTCTTATCCATAACTCTACTTCAAGGAAAACATGAATGAACTGGATCATTCAGCTGAGAGGGCAATGTCTTGTCATACACTTAGCAGGTAATGTGCCTTGCCAGTATAATCCAGTCCTGAGTTTCTAGAAGCCATGAAAAAGAAGTCCTTGGTATATCAAGGACTGTATGGAGATGGGACATGGGGATAGCTGGTGTTCCTTGTGAATCAGCATCTCAGAACAGAAACACCTAACTTTCCATTAGTCATGTTCAGGTGAGCAGATAACACAGGAACAGTTGACAGGGCCCAGGCCTTAGCTCTGGAGTATGGTTGTCCATCTGAAAGTAATTCTTTTGCAGCTAGTGCACTGTTGTCTAAGAAAAATGGCTGTGACTGTTTTCATTTTTTAGTATATATATGGTGTGTTATGATGTGTGTAGTGTGATTACATGTGTTCATATGTGTGAATGCTTGCATGTCTGTGGAGGTCGGAGGACATCCTCGGGTGTTGGTTTTCAACTTTCACCTTGTTTAAAACTGTCTTTGCTGTTGATCTCTGTAAATGTCAGTTTAGCTGGCCTGCAAGCTCCAGGGATTCTCCTGTCTCTGCCTCCTAGCTCTTCCTAGGAGGACTGGAATGACAGATGTGTGCTGCCACACCTGGCTTTATGTAAGTTCTGTGAATTCTAACTCAGATCCTCACATTTGCACAACACATGCTTTATCCACTGAGCCATCTCTCTAGTCCCTGGAGTTGTTTTTCATGCTAAATAACATAACTATAGTTGTTCCATATTAATATATACAGTAAGAATTTGGGGTCATTCCTTTCTATCACACTCTACAAGTTGCGGTTAAAACAAAACAAAACAAAACAAACAAACAAATGAAACTCCACATTGGTAACTATTATCCAGAAGCTGTTTCAGTAAAGAGGAGGGGACAGAGCCCTGTGAGAGTAGTAGTGCTAACAGAAGCAGGACTGGAGCTCAGAGTTCTAGGCTGGTAGTTGTCAAAATGTAGGTCTGACCAACAGCATCAGTAGCATTTTCACAGAGCAAATTCTCCAGGTCCATCGCATATCCTCTGAGTCAGACACTCTGAGGTGAGGTCCAGCTATCAAAATTGTAAAACCAACAGCTCATGGAGAGTGCTTGTTTGGTGTACATCCAAACAAGTGAAGTGTTCCTTAAAGGAAACAACTCTGCCTCACCCTCATGGACTTGAAATCTTTGCACTGGAAGTGAAGCTGGAGCATGGGCATTTCTGAGCAGCTCCCAAGAAATGTTGGCATTGCTGGCCCAAGGACCGTTCCTTGAGAATCCCCATTTTTGTCCAATCCTCAAATTGTAAACACAAGGAAGCAGACTACTAGAGATCATATATGATTCATACACTGCCTCTGCAGCTGGACCTAGAGTCCAGAACTGCCAACCACTCCACCCAGTTGTTTGTTAGTAAAATGAGAGATTGGTTTTAGCCATGTGGAAACAGTTCTAGAGTTTAGATAATGGGAGCACTGTCAACTTTTAGATAAAGTTTCCTCCTTTCTCTCATTGTTACCCAGAACTTATGTCTCTTGATATTTATTGTCACTAATTCCAATCACATATTACAACACATTCATTAGCTATGATTATTTAACTCCACAAAGTAAAATTGCCCTTAACATCTTATTTCAAGTGATAGGGAGAAAACACAGGTCTTTGTGCATGTAGGCAAGAACTCTACCACCAAGCTAGATTCTCAGCACTTTGCTTGTTATTTATTCTGAATAAAGCAATGATGTGGTGAGGCAAAGTGCCATTTATTAAAGCCAAGATAGGCAACCGATGGTTAGAATGGAGGCTGAGTACAGACATGACATTTCCTCTTTGAGCTTTAATTAAAGAAGTGGTGATGGTGGTCAATATCTTCCATTGTTTCATTTATGCTTTCTATTGAAAAGGTGATGTGTTTGCCCTGCCTTATTTAATCTTCACAAGCCAATGAGGCATTCACTTTTATCCTTACTCACTTAATGAGAAAGCCAAAGCTGGACGATGCTAAATAATTTCATCAAGTAAAAAGTTGTATTTCCAGGATCCAAAGTCAGATCAAAATTTGTACTTCTCAGGGATAAAGCTTCTTCTACGAAATACCATGCTATATTAAGCATGAAGTCATGTTTTATAAAGCAGACCTAAATGGCATTAGGAATGCAGTTATTTATAATAAGAAAGAACTGGCAGTTTTCTAGACAAAGTCGTAGATTTCCATTCGGTTGTAGTAAACAATATAGTAAGATCATAGGCAGCCAGTTTACTTCAAAGGGAAGATGCTAGAATTTACACTATAATAGCACAAGGAGACCGAGATTAGTATCCCCACAACTTATTCATATCTGCACAGTATGTTGAAAACATTATGACTTTTAAAAATGAGCAAGGTTAATAAAGGACATTGATATTTCTATCATACTCTACAATCTGCTCACCAGCAGGCTCTCCCTATGCTCACTAATAATCTGTTAGTTGAACATGGGAATGAAATGGAATGCAAGGGTTGATTAGGTAGTAAAGATTGGGAAAGAGGGCTTCCTGACCACATAAGAACCATATAGCAGACAAAATTTTTCCTTCTCTTCCAGGCTGTGAACTAAAGTAAGTGCTCTGAGTGCCAGTGGCTAGGGCAAGCGAAGCATTATTAAGACACATAAAAATTCTGTGTGTTCTGAAAAACATGATCCTGACTTCTGTCCCTCTTATCATATCCCACTCACCCATTTGGTGATGTGTTGGGAAGAGGAGTCAGTTGGGAGAAGGCAACTTCCCAAAGTACTTTACTAAAATATAAAAGTAATCAAATTCCCCACACACCATCACAGAGTAACCAGTCTCCACATGTCTTGTCATGTGGGCATATCAGGAATTTAGATAGCATCTTTCTTCCTTGAAATTGTAACTTTCCTTGCATATATTGAGATATTCTTTAATTATGCTATAGGTAAAGAGAAGAAATGAGTTTGTTAATAAAAAGAATAAAGCTTGATGTGGTCAAAATAAATCTCAGCATGAAAACGTCATTATTTTTACTGCTATGGAAGAAAGCGCTAATTGGCAGGGTATGGAGTGAGTTAACAAGAAAGAAGGCTCCCATCTCAGGTCAAGCTTAGTGCATGCTGGAAGGAACAAACGACCCCCAAGCACAACTGTGTCCCTGTCCTATACTTCTGCAACCCCTGACCGACACATTTCCCTTCTAGAGAGGGTAGGGAACACATTCTCCGTCAGACAGGCTGTGTGCCTAAAAATTTTAATTGGTAGGGTGTTCCTCCCATCATTCAGAAAGGAAGACAGCAGCAGATGCCTGTGAAACACTCGGGTCCTCTCCCTTCCAAATTCGTGAAATAGCGTTGCTGTGTCAAGACTCACGCCTTTGTTTTCCCTGTGCTAAGTTGTTGACGATGCCGTTTCTTGCCATCTGCCCCTGAGCTTCATTAAAGATACATGAATGGGCTAACTCTCGCCTGATAGCTTGTGAGGGACAGGTGCTATTGTTTGTCCCTGAAGACTTGCACTAAAGATCTGACTCAGAATACTTGAGAAAGAGCATCTGTAGCAGTCAGTCAGAGCAACTTGGCAGAGACCTGGCTGCGAGCTAATATGCAAACAGAGTGACACTCAGGGGGCCTCATTTTCTCTTTCATGGAAATGGTTTCACTTTTTTTTTAGTGATATGCAATAAGTATTTGTATTGAAAAATCGTGTGCATATTAATGTCTGTGCCTGAGTTAAAGACTGGGCAAGTGAGGGGTTTTTTTTTTTTTTAATAATTTATTTCTAGAAAATAATTCCTGGTGTGGTTTAATTGAAGAAAGTGTCTTAAAATGTTGAAAAGCAAATCTCTAATATGTATACAACAAGACAGAAAATAAGAGGAAGATTGGGGTGGGGGGAGATGAGAGTGAAAGACAGAAACAGACACAGACACAGAGGAACAGAGGAAGCACTAGAACTCAGACAGACACAGTGGAGAGAGGTCAGTTTCTCTACTTGCCACACTTTTCTTTGCAAAGAACAGCTGAATCACTTGCATAATATGTTATTACCACTGTAAAACTGCAGCATCTAGAACAAGAAATAAAAGGCCCAAGAAACGTACCTAAAGAACTGTAAAGTGAAGACAGGCATGCCCTCTCTGCCAAAAAGTACAGGTCAAACCATAGTACTTGAGCAGTTAATTTTGGAGGATTATAAAGGAAAGGGTCTCATGTGGTAGTGAATATCTTCCTTCAATAGAAACCCTTTCAGTGCAGATATTCTAAGTATGTGTAACTCCAGAAAACTCTGCTCTGTTCTTTCATAGAAAGGCCACACTATTCTCTTGGTTGATCACAGTCTCAAGTGGCCACAGAGCTCTTCAGTTCACAAGTCATGGCTCTCTAGGCACATGAGAAGACTCTGAGTGGGCAGTGCCATTTATATTTTAATCTTACCTGTGACTCCCAACATAGGGATAAGAACATAAGAAACATTGTCTAACAACTACCAGTGACTCAGAGCAAGACCAGAAATTTCCACATTGTGGTAGCATCGTGCTTACAGCTGCAGAGGTTTATGAAAAGGTCAAAGCACATCTTGAGAAACCTTGTTTGAATTTGCTTGTCATACCTAGCAAATCTCTAGCTGGCTGTAGTTGAGGATTAATCAAGGGGGGATACTGGCAGGAGCTGGTCTGGAACATACATCTCCTAGAGAATTTGCACGCAGAGTCCCACCAAAGCTGATGCATACATACAGGGTAGACAATGCAGTCCATCCACAAAAGGATGTTGGCTTTCTGTTTGTTGTTGGGGGAGGCATCTCATCGCCCCTTTCCTTCTGGCACTCTCTCTCTCTCTCTCTCCTTTCCCTCTCTCTTTTCATCTATTTTTTCTTCCCTTTCTCCTCCTCTTCACATCTTCCTTGGGTGCCAGTAGGATAATAGGCAAAACAATCTGTGGTCATTGTTCATTATTCATTTTTAAATAATTTAGTGTCCTCCAGAATTTTCCAAAGTCTTACTAATTGGCCAAGAAGAACCCCCAAAGGTAGAGTTAACTAAGTATACCATAGTTTAAAAGCATTCTTCACAAAACTCAACTCAAAACTCAACCTTTTACTTCAGTAATCTACTACAATGATTAAATTAACAAAGAGCTAACTTTATATTGCATGGATATCTTTTGTCCTAGTTTGATTTCTGTTGTGATAAGTACCATGAAAAAAGGAACCTGGGGGGAAATTGGCTTATTTGGCTTACTCATCCCAATCACAGCCCATCACTGAGGGTGTGTCAAGACAAGAACTCAAGCAAAGACAGGAACCTGGAGGTAGGAACTCAGCAGAGATCATGTAGGAGTGCAGCACACTGGATTGATTCTTTAGCTTATTCAGACTGTTTTCTTATACCATCCAGGACCACCTGCCCAAGGTTGGCATTACCCACACTGAGCTGGGTCCTCCTCCAGCAATCATTAATCAATAAAATGCTCTCACAGACTTACCTACAGTCTGTGTGACGGAAGCAGCTCCTCACTGGCTTTCCCTCACTCAGGATGACTCTAGCTGGTGTCAAGGTGACGAACTAAGCAGCACAATACTCTATGCAGCACACATCAACAAGAAGCTAATTTAAGAGCAGCTACAGCACTTACTTCTCTTTACCACTGAGACCATGAAAAATCTACAGAAGAAAGGAGAGATACACAGCTTGTCCCTGGCCTCTCATTGTCCCCACACCATTACCAAGAGTGAGTGAAACAGGCAAAATCAAATCAATTTGCTCATTTTCCTAAAGACAGTCATTCAAACCCTCTTCCCAGCCCAGCTCTCTTTGCTTTCTTTCTTGGTTATTCAGGAGCGAAGGGGTCTCTGAGAGAAAGAGCACAGTCAATGGGCACAAGCCCAGCAACACTTCTTCAGCTACACCCCAAAGAGAAGGCTGGTCCTGAAGGTCTGGGTGGAGACATTCATCCTTAGTACCTCTTCATTCTCACTGTACACTGACATACACTGGCTCCAGTAGCATTTTAAGTGGACTGACATCTTGTTAATCTACCAGCTCTCACTAATAAAGACTGTTACTTTAATTCTAATTATCAGTATATGTTCTATGTAAGTATGGAACTTTTCAAAGAAAAGAACATGGATTTGACATTAACAGACTTACTTTCTACCATCTCTTACTTACTTGTCCCTTATTCCTTATTCCATGAAATGAAGAGCTTGACACACAGTCTCCTCTGATACTCTTGGGAGGCACATTACCTCCTGAGGAAGGAGGCAGTGTCTATCTTACTGCAACTCTTCAAAAGACATGTATTGTGTGCTTATCATTGTATGACTGGTAGCAGGACACTAGAAAGATAAAGGTGTCCATGGCCTTATTTCATCATAAAGTACCATTTAGTTAGTCTTCATATACCCTACTATAATTCTTTCTGTCTGTCAGATTGCTTTGAAATAACCTCAACCAAGGAAGGAAGGATTTGCTTAAGGAGAAAATCAAATTATAGCCAAAAATCCCATTAGGTATTGCTCCATGGTCTTTTCATGGTGTACACACCAGAAAAATTCAAGAATATTTATTAGGACATAAGTCAGATCATTTTCTAAAAAAGATGATAAATGTTAATTAAATGTGCTTAAGTTTCCTTACTATGTTTTAAGAAACTCTCACCAGGAGGGAAATAGAATATCCTAGCCATAAAGAAATTAATAAAACATGTTATGCAAAAGTGAAATTTATGATTCATTTGGAATTAGATATCTACCACCTTTTCAATCCATACAAATGCATAATCTTGTCAATTAAATATTATTGTTAAGGTCTAGTAGTATGTTAAAATCACTTTAAAGTGCGACTAAGGAAAATTCATGTGTGTTTATTACTCCTTAAGGGTCTATTAGTGGGCATTTTATTCAGATCCGTGCTGTAAAATCTGCATAAACTCAGCATATTGTTATCCCCATGTGTGCATTTGTTTGGTTAAAGCAGAACAGCAAATCTCAATTTTTGCAACTTCTGGAAAAGTCAAGAGAACTAAAATAGTCTTAATTTTAATCAGATACAAACAGTTATCACTACAGAAGTGAAGAGTTGACTATTATGCAAATAGTCACAGTTAGTGGTCACCAGGCCATCACAGAGGACCGAGCTAGTCAATTACTCTGGATATTTCCAAAGACTAGTGAAGATGAATGTCTTATGCTAGCCTGTCTTCTGCCGGAGAAGTATGAAGCACTTTTGAGACTGATGACTGTAGTTCTTAAGTGGAAACCTCATTAAATACACAATGATCAAAGTGTTTTGCCAAGATTAAAATTATTTCTTTTTCATATTTTGTATGAATGCCATCTAAGTACATCCCATTTGTAAAGAATGTGGTGTTCCGGTCACTGTAGCAGCCACATCTAGTTATAAACCTTTCATAAACTTTTGACCTGTAATGAAGACAAACTGGCTTTGACTCCTGAGCTATTTTATATAAGCTTATTCTGTTAGCAATGACCACAGTTCAATTATTAAATTCTTCATCTAGAAATGCAGGTTTATATTTGAAACTGCAGATCTTGTTAAAGTTCTGTTCAAGCAACTTAAAGGCAGGAGCTTTCTGCTTGCCAGGGCTCAGTAAGGGGCCTTGTACAGAGTAGGCACTCGAGAATTTGTGACAGATGCATGCAAATTTGTCTTTGACTTAAACACTGAGGCGAGGCAGTGCTAAAGACCTTTACTTGCTGGATCAGGTCAAAGTACACTCATCAGCAAGCCCTGCATGAAGGTAACAAGAATAGAAACCTCCAGATGAAACTCATCATGGTAAGCTTGAGTTTAGCTTTACTGTCTACTAAGAAAATGTTTAAATTTATTTCATTCATTTATCAAGTTTTTTTCTAATATTATCAGTTGAAATTCCTCTTTACTATACTTTGCTGATGATCTAAGTAAGAGCCTTCATCAATTGCATCATTGCTGCCTAAAAGCATGTGACACATATATAAACATACGGTATACATATGTATCCCACATGTTCACACATTCAGACACATGCTCATCCACACACCATACATACTCAAAAAACCACACACAACATACTTTCATACACCACACACATACACACACACACACACAATATAAATATGCTCACATGTATTCCACGCTCACAATGCATACAATATACTCTCATATAACACACACATAACATAAAAATGCACACACACCCAGGCACATGCTTGCAGACATATCACATACAAAACACTTAATATATATACCATATATACCTACACACCATAAACACACAGATGCACACACAAAAAGTATATACATACTCATTTTCAAACAACATATATAAACTCACATACACAATCCAACATCTGCTACCCAAACTTGGTAAACAAGCTAGTCACTGTGCCAGCAGGAAATTAGTGTGGGAGGCAGGAAGAACAGTGGATGTTCAATAGCTTCTTTAAGGGCAAGAGAGATGATATAGTGTGAAATATGCACTGAGGTGAGCTGAGAGGAGAGTGACTCTGGCTGTGGCTCTAGGCTTGTGGGTGGAGAGGTGCTAAGGCAGCAATGGTGGGGGGCAGGGAGATCAGAACACAGCAGACAATGGAAAGGAGCTACTAGAAATTCATAGTAACATCAGATTCTCTAGGGTAGTGAAGAGCTCAGGAAGGAAACTGCTTGTTATTATTGGTGGTGGTGGTGGTGGCAGTGGTTTTTTTTGTTTGTTTGTTTTGTTTTTGTTTTCCGAGAGTGAGGCAAAGTCATTGGGAGGGGATTGAAGAGAGACCAGTGTTTTGAGACCTGGTTTAAACTTAACACAGGACAAAATAAAAAGGGAGACCAATTTAAAAACTGCCTCAGTAGTCCACAAGCAGGGGCAACGCAGGCCTATTTGCCTCTTCCACAACCTCTCTGGTCAAGCAGAAGGAAGGAAACGTGGCAGACGTCACAATAGGCTGCCAGGACAGTGTCTCCCATGCGCCAGGAAAAGGGGGAGTACGATACTGGCTGACCCACGGTCTGCTAGATGCTGCCGTGGAGATGAAAGTGCACTCCTTTGAACCCAGGCTCTCTTCATGCTGCCAGCTGAGTGGAGCACATCTTCCAAACTGGATGGAATGTGCTGTGCCACTGAAACTTTCTCTGCCATGTCCCTTAACAAAAGTTTAGGCAATGGAGAGAGTTACTGAGAGAAACTAAGTACAAACTCATAATTCAATCTCTTTGTGGAAAATAAATATTCAGAAGACTTAGAGGTACCTACAGCCTTTTTTAATGGGAAAAATATCAATAATAAAGATCACTAAGCCAGAATTTAATAAATGTAAACTGGCTCCAATGTGGGTTGAATAGAACTTCTCTTTCATTTTCTTTTTTTTTTTAATTAAGGCTAATGTTACATTTGCCAAATAACTATGGACTCTACAGTATAAAATCAGATGTGACAGTCACTTACCTCTCATGACATGCTGCTGTTATAATAACCAGCCAATAGTGTTCTTCGGTGCAGATTAGTACTAACTCAGCACTCAATAGTTTAACAACATAATCACAACTAAAGAAACATAAGCCAGTAGTGAAGAGAAATGGAAAGATGCTAGTGAACCACTAGGATAAAGAGAAAAACAGAATCCACAGAAAATGAAACCAGTGACTCTTTAGCATGATAGCATGAGCCAAAACCTCTTACTAATAACTTGTCAGAATGAGGTAAAACCACAGAAAAGCACTTGGGAGACAGAAGCATGAGGATTGCCACAGGACAAGGCTTGTGAATAATAAGATTCTGTCTAAAGGAAAAAAAGAACAAAACAAGCTAAATGTGGCACATGCCTATAATTCCAGTACCTCTAAGCCAGAAACAGGATAGCCTGCAAGTTTGAGGCCAACCTGGCTTACACAGCAAGTTCTAAGCCAGCCAGGGCTACATAAAAGGACTTCATCACTAGAAAAGAAAACAGAAAGAGCAAGACAGAGACAAAGACAGATAGAGAGACAGAGAAACAGAGAGATGGATTTTAAGATTTCTTTATTCTGTATTTTGCTGCATCCAGTCTTAAGCTGAATTCTGAATTCCCTTTGATGGCAATTTTTGATGGAAAATTAACTACGGAATGCACATCACAGATTTAAAAGTACGCCCATATAAAGTCATCCCTAAACTTCTGGACCACTGAAAGAACATTGTTGGATGGATTTGTCCTACTCACGACATGTTAAGGGACTAAAGACTAACGAAAGCGGGCAGGAGCACTAAGGAAGAGAGCAAAGGCACAGAGGCCTCTGAAGCACGTGGCATCCATGTATGCAGTGTGCCTCCGCTTCTGCCATTTTGGTCCTTGTACTTCAGTGAAAAGAGACTCCAAAGCTGAGTTCTACTACCTCAGGAACACTGCTTAAAAGTCAAAATTGCAAAGATGTTTCTTGAAAAATGAAATTGCTGTGAAAACTTTAAAAATTTAATACATAACAAAGTGTGTGTGAACAGTGCATTTATATGACTACTGTTTCTTGTGCTTTTCTCTGACTCTTCTGTTTGTTGGTTGGTGAGAGGGGAGGTGGGGAGGATCTACGTGGAGTTGGGAGAGGGAAACTGTAATCGGAAAATACTGTATAAAAATATTTTAATAAAAAATAGAAAAACATTCTATACATACATTTTCATAATTCTTTTGTGTAAGGTATGCATGTGTTCATGTATGTGTACACGTGTATGAAAGTGTATGTACATAATGTGTGCGCATGCATGTACAAGTCAAAAGTCAACTTCAGCTGTCTTCCTCTAACACTCTTCCCATTGTTTTTAAGACAAGTTCTCTCACCAAGCTTGGAGCTCACTAATCTGGCAAGACTGGCTAGCTGGCAAGCACCCACAAATCCACCTATCTCTGATCACAATTCCCCAACCCCTGAGCTAGGGTGACAGGCATGTACCACACCTGACTTTTTAGATAGATTCTGGGGATCTGAACTTGGGTTCTTATGCTTTGAGGCCCATGTGCTCTTTTGCATGATTTAAGTTAAATTTCAGGCGAATATGGAAAAGTTGGGTATTTAGATTGCTAACCAAGCTAGTATAAATACAGTGGCTGATCTAGCAGAGCTCCAACCATTAGCTGCTCCTGGTGTAGGAGATGGTGCTTCTTATTCCGCACACCATCTAGAGAGAAGTCACTTCCAAATCAAGCCTATCAGATTATACAAGTCACTTTAAGCTACATAAATATGGGGACAGAAGTAGATGAAGAACGAGAACTTTGCTCTATTACTGTACCCCTTCAACAAAAGGGCAGGAAAGAGAAAGCAAAGACATTTATTCAGGTGGTTATTTATCTCTTATTTTCACTGTTCTCTGCCCACTACTTGTCCTATAACCAAAGGAAATTATGCTTTTTGTTGAAACTTGGAATCCAGGAGAAGTGAATGCAAACATGCCCACATGGCTATTACAGAACTGATTTAACACAATGACCCCGTACATCCGTGTCTCCAGCTGCAGTACTCGCGATAAAAAAGTCATATGGCAAAGCCTCAATCCTCAGATTTAAGTTTTTGACATTGGATAATTTTTGTTACAACTTAAACTCCTGAGTATTTAGTTGTCAATTTGTGAGCAGACACTGTTCATAGTTTTATTATCAAGTCCACAATGACCTAGAATCATGATCAAAGCCAAGGGCAATTTTTTTTTCAGATGCACATTAAAATGTCCCCAAGTCAATGACACAAAGCCCAGCTTTGATTCTCTTTAGCTCTTTTTTATTTAAGTTTAAAAAATAAGCCCTTGTTGGGTCTGCCAATGCTACACTATGGCTGCAGTCTCCATGGTAGAATGAGGGTTGAATGTACATGGAAATTATTGGCCAATAACAATAGGTCTTTGTCCAGCTGTGACTACTTCCCTCCTCTACAACTAGTCCTTATCTGGCTCAGGAAATGCCTGTTTTAACTGACAGGTAGGAGATTAAATCTACAGCTGCTGCAACACAATCTAAGCTCTGTTAGATAGGCTTTCATTGAAAAGCACTACAAACACGTAATTTGTTTATGTTGTACCAGCAATCTCTGACAAAGCAGACTGTCTAGCTGAGACAAATGTGGTTAAACCCATTTATTGTATTATTTCTGCTACACAGAACAAGCTCTTAAAACGCAGGAACTAGACAAGCACAAGGCTTTCGCTGTCTAAAGAAATCAAGAATTGACGACTCCTTGCTACACTGGCCTTTTACACGGAAGGCACAGTCTCCCCTGAAAAGCGTTGATTCCGGTTTCTCTTTTAAGTAGGCGGCTCGATTATGTTTCTGCTTTCAGTTTCTAAGTTTCTTTTGTTCCTTACCAGCATAAACACGTGTGAAATCCTGGATTCAAACATCTTTAAACTTAAGAACACGATGAATATTTACAGCAAGTGCTATGGCAGCTCCTCCAAATATATCCATAATCATAAACGCTGATGGCAAACATTTTTTGCAAATTCTGATCATGTTATTTGATTTCTTTATTTCCTTTAATGAAAAAGATAACTTCATAATTCATAAAGGCTATGAATAACATTTCTTTCAAGTGGAATAGTCACGCAAAGAGATATCTAACTGTAAAATGTTAAATGAGGATTTTAACAACAGTATGGAAAAGGCTGCTGCTCATCGTCTCATTATGACTTTACTGCTCTGAATTAAAAATGGCTAATAACTAGAATGATAATAAATCTTAAGGAGAAATGGTAATAATTTTGCTTTCATAACTAAAGTCTCTTCTTTACATGTACACTTTTATATCTAAATTAAAGTATATTTACTGAGCTCTATCTAGTGCTCTGAATATCTTTATGCACAGACTGTAACATTAGTAATAGCTACAGTTTATGCTTTACATACACATATACATACATGTGTGCGTGTGTCCAAAGAGTGCTAATCAGTGTGGACAGACAGCAGATATGTGATTTAATTTTTAAGATAGGAAACAGAAGCTATAATTCAAACTTGCCGGAAGAATTAGGAAGACTGGTGTATAGACAAAAGAATTATAGAACTGCACCTGAAGCAGTCAACGGCCTCGCACTCTGATATGTCATTACTCTTTAAGATCTTACTCCATTTTGCCTTAATCATCACCTTAAAACAGGAGAGTGAGAGAAGAATCTTCCATGTTAAAATGCTTGGAACCCTGAGTTAGTCTTAAAATACAGCAAGTATGCAATAAAGTAGCTGAATCCATGGGGTCTCCCTCAAACAGTACGGATAATGAGGGAAATCCATAACAGACATAAACAAACCCAGAAAATGTCTAGACCCCGCATCATTACGTATGATATATGCCCAAGATAGATGGGCAGACATTTGAATGTTCAAGTTCAAACTTGGCTTCTATTAGACTGATTCAGTCACAGCATGGGTTTTTTTTTAATAAACAAACCTCAGTGTTAAAAAATATTGGGACTCAAATATGTATTATGCCACAGCTAGTTAAAGGTGTGGTGTTCTAATGCCTTGTATTCCTTGAAGCTTTCTTACAACTGACTCTAAATAATGATAAAGGAAAACCGTAGCATATAAAACACACAGAAGTCTTAAGATTCTTGTGTTGCATGTTCAGAACAGCATGGCAAAGGAGAATTTGTATCTCCCATTAAAATTAGAAATGGCTTTAACTATGTGGGCATTGATTTTTATTTTCCACTATTAAAGCTGTGGAATACATCCACATTAAATATGTAATGATAATTATTTATCTTACTTCAGTAAGTGCCTTGCCAGGCTGAAATGCATAGTATACATGTATACAACATAAAAAGTCACTAGAATCATATAGCCTTAAAAAGCTAGAAATGTTTTTAGAAAAACATTTTCCAATGCACTTGTCTTAAACAAATACAGTAAGGCTCACAGAGACCTGATTTGCCATGGTCTCAAAACCTAAGGACGAAGCCAAAACTGAAGACCAGGGCTGTTTTTGTTGCTACTCAAACCATCATAAAATCATATTTTCAGTGATGAAAAATAATTATAAACTATAATTCAATGATTCTCACATGAACAAGGTAGCTCTCATGTTCTTTTTCAGAACTGTGTTTGCTCCCACCTGCTTTCTCAGTGCCAACAACCACAGGCGACAAAGAACAAGAAACCTGTAAAGGATGCTGTGGCTTATTGGCAGCATTACCAGGTAAAGAACATACATGTTACTGAATCTGCTGGGAAGAAGATGGAAGGCAAATCTCACTTTGTCTGAAGGGGCATCTGACAACACGGCCGCCAGGTAACAACTGCAATTACTTGTCCCCCTTTCACCCGTCCCACCAATTTTTATTTCTGTGATATATATTCAAACTAATCATGCATTATTTTTTTTAAAAGTGCTAATTCTGAGAACAGAATGATAATTTTACCTTCAAATTCCTCACAGAATTTGAATTTATACAGAGCTTTCCAAAAACAGTTTAGCAAAATACAAATTGTGTATTTGTATGTGTGTGTTGTGTGTATTCTTGAAATTAATTTTTAAGAGCCTACACGTGAAAAAGTTAAGTAGAATATAATATATATTAAAAAAATTATCATACCTAAATAGGGCCTATTTGGAGAATGCAAGGTCGGTTTAGAATTTGAAAACCAATCAACGTAATTCACTATAATAAAACTAAAAATATAATGAGTATGTTAATAATAGAGAAGATTTTTAAATTAAAAAAACAAACTGAATTGGAAGGGAAGTTCACTACTGCCACTAAGGTTTTTGATAAAGTGAGGGCTGCTGAGAATAAATAAGATTCATACAGTATAGAAAGTCTCTGGAAAACATGATCATGGCCATAGAAAACTGGAAGGAATCAAAATGCTGTAAAAATCACAGAACTAACAAGCAAAGAATTAACAGTCAACATATAGGGTTAATAATAATAATTAAAAAAAACATGTTTCTTTCTCTATATTGGCAATGAACAACTGAAAAAAAAAAACATTTTGAAAATTCCATGTATGCTAGCACAAAAAAAAGGACTAAGAAAACTTTAACTAAAATATATGATTTCTATGCTAAAAGAACATACAACACTGAAAGCAAAATGCACAATCTGAAAACAAGGCTGTGCTATTTAACAAGGCTGTGCTGTGCTATTTAACACTGGCCAAGAGTAAGGGGTTCTAACATTCTTACCACCTCCAAAAAAATACTTATCCAAATAATGAAGATGCTGTGGTCATTTCATTATATAGAGCACATAAAAGTAGAATATTATAAAGGAAAGACCTAACACACCATAGGAAGAAAGAAACATAATATATTCACAAAATGGAAGAGTTATATTGTTAAGATAGCAATTCTCTTCAAATTTTTATTTACAATATAAATAAAAATTCAGTGGTGGGTAAACATACATCTCAATAGTATAGTGTTTGCCTAACATGCCCCTTGGTCCTGGGATCAATCTCAGCCCTACAAAAAGATAAACAGATAGACAGACAGACAGATAGATAGATGACGGACAGATCGATAGAAAGAATAGGCATACAGGCAGATGATAGATACAGATAATTGGCATATCGATGGAAGATATGTGATAGATAGATAAAATGCCATTAAATAATGATGCCAAGGTTACTCAAAGAGGAAAGGATAATTTGTTAAAAAGAAATCTTGTTAGAAATAGATGCCAGCATGAAAAAATAAAACTATCTACTTATCTTACCTTATACAAAATCTAATTCAAATGTGATCTAATCATAAAAGTTAAAATTAGAAAACTGCTAGACAAAAATATAGGGAAAAGGCTTTTTGACATTGTATTAGACAAATAATTAAAATCTGTGTACAAATGAAGCTAAAAAGAAAAAAATGCAATCAACCAAATTATGAATTTTGCTCTCAAAAATACATAACTGAAAACACAAGTCACAAGCTGGGAAATATATTTGCAAACTAAACTGCGGGTGTGTGTAAACATATGTATGTGCACGTGGATTTGTGTTTGTAGGTGTATGGATATGCTGTGTGTAGATGCTACGCTTATTTATGTTTAGGCATGTGTATGTGTAAGTGTATTAGTGTGTTCTACATTGGGGTGGCAGCTGTATGTGACCTGAAAATCACAGGTCTAACCCATGTGTTAGAAGGCAGCAGAGCAGATCCCAAGGAATCACACTGTATCTACCCCAGCTCCCTTTACAGGTTTCCTGTAAGAATGATTAGAGGGAGGTTTCCCAAAACAAAGACCAGTGTTTACACTGAACTGTCTACAGAAGGTTAGCAGTGGAGATTCTAAATTATCAGACACAAAAGTAATAGGGGCAGACTGAAGACGTAATGACAGATGCTAATCTGAGGCTTATGATATTATAATGATATTATGGTGTTATTACTCTGCTTTAAGCCACTGTGGTAATTACATGGGTGATGAGAATAACGATAATGTAATAATAATAATGAAGGCCACACCAAGCCAGCATCTGCAACATGTCAAACACTTTTCTATGGGCTTCATATGAATTAACACATGGAATTCTCAAAACACGTAGATGAGATATGTACTTCTGTTACCCTTACTTAATAGATGAGCACTGAAAAGTAGCCCTCCCCTCAAGGTCAGAGAGTTCAGGATTTGAATTCAGGCTCTGGGATCCTATTCTTAATTAATGTGTCTAAAGGAGGTACATATGCTTCAAGGCTGGAGCCCAGGGCCACAGTTGTAGGGGTAAAGAAGGGAGGAAAGGAGAAAGTAGGGGAAAGCAGAGGGTGCTAAGAGCTTGGAGACTCCACAGAAAGGATGTCTATGGTACCTAACACAGCATGTAAGCATACGGTGCCTCACATAAGAAACAATGTTCTTCAACACACAGCCACCATGCTGGCTTTGCTGTGGTTATATACATGAGTGTGCAGTGACTAGCCTTCTGCTCCCACCTTCCACTGCTTATAGAGAACTTACAAATATTGAAAAGCATGTATCTTGGAAGACAAAAATAATTCTGTTGCCATATTAATCTAAACTAAAGTTTCTATAATGTTAAAGGATGAACGTGGTTTTGCTTATCTGGGAGACATGTGGCTCTGAGAAAGGTCAGGAAGCAATGGCTGGAAAGACACCAACATTCCCATCTGCAAAAGCCATACTGCACTACTGGATTTTCCTGCCGTCTTAGATTTGAACCAGTAGATCTTAGTTTCCTTAGAAATAAACGAGAAAATGATATTTCTGCTTACCTTGAGGAATCAAGGTAAGACTGCCAAACAGATGGGGATATTAAATGAAAATGAAATATCATAAAGCACTGCATACTGTTTAGTATTCCACATTATGTTGGCACCATCCATCTGTAGATGGCATTTTAAACAGTGCTTCACCACCGTTCCACACACAGCAACATCTAGAAAGAACAAAGCTCAGAGGTGGGACATTAGTTCCTGAAGTCCACAGGCTCGCCAGAGGTGCACGCAACAGGTGCACGCAACCTTCACACTTTATCTCCACCAAGCCACAGAGAAGCGCAATGCTCTCAATCAACCTCAGAGGGGTAAAGGACACAAAGTCATCAGATTGACAAAGCTATTATTTAAAACCAGGACATCCTGATGCTCATCCTCTGACAGTAACAAGTCCTGAAGCATCCCCTGTTATTTGTGCTATGTCTCCATCTCCTCTGAACTTGATGTTACCCAGATCCTTTGACCTTACAACCATGCAACTTAGAGAACTTCAAGCCAGCTATTTTGTAGACTGTCCCTAAATTGTTTTGGTTTTCGCTGAGATGTTCTTTATGGTCGAATTTGGATTGTATGTTTTGGCAGGCATCTAACAGAAGAGAGTGCCCTGCTCCCCTCACTATACCCCATCAGTCACTGCAGGACACTAGTTCATCACTGTTAGTGTCACCTGAACAGTGTGGTATTGGCCAGGCTTCTCCACACTGATTAATTCTCCCTTTGGCTTCCCCGAATGTTATATGGATTGGATGCTTTCAGACTAGGTAGACACCCTTCTCTACCAACTTCCTCCAGCAGCTTGAGCATCCTTTCACGTTTCTCTTCTGAATTCCCCATAACTAGCTAGGTTGGTTGCCAAGTGGCTTCTGTAAGCTCTTGACTGTTTTGTAGTTGCCACAGAAAGAACATTATCTCTACCTTTTTTTTTTTTCATTTTTAAAACACACACACATAGACATATAAAACACTGTTTTGTCATGCTCCTATAATTCTTTAGGCAGTCCTCACTTTTTGGAATATTAATGATTTTCCCTTTCCCAAAAAGACTCAAGAGAAGGCATTTGATGACATGGTTGCAGGATGTAGACAACCACTAAAGACACTTTATTCCAGCAGTTCTCATCCTATGGGTTATGACCCATTTGGATTGAATGACCTTTTCAGAGTGGTCATCTAAGACCATTGAAAAACATAGATATTTATATTACAATTCATAATGATAGCAAAATTACAGTTATGAATAGAAACAAAAATCATTTTATGGTTGGGAGTCACTACAAGATGATGAATTATATTTAAAGGTTACAGCATTAGAAATGTTGAGAACCACTGCTGTATTTCTAGACCATTTTATTTAGAACTGAGAAATATTCTTACATATGTATTATGTATGCACACATGTACTAACAACTTTATTCATATACAAATAGATAAGTCTCCTCATTATTCTAATTTTGATAAACAAGATCTTAAAATTATATTAGTATTTTGAATTCTAATCTAGCATCTGAATTTATTCTTATCTTGCTCAAATTCATACTTGGAACTCTTTTCATAAAGTAGTAAAAGTCTTAGAAACCATTATATAAACCAATATGTTTGCATATATATGCTTACACATACATAAAACATATATGTGCATACAATCTGCACATATATTTTGTGTATCTCTTCTATGTTACTAACTTATGTCCTCATCCCTGAGTCACTCCTGAAGTTCAGCAGCCTTTATTTAGTGGGCCCTGAGTCTTACCACCACCATGAGAAGCAGTGCCTTACAGGGCTGCTTGTTGCCTAGTAACCTTTCTCATTGGGTCCTTCCTAACATTTAAAATGAATAAGAAAAGGAAGAAAAATAAGAAGAAAAAAGTGGGGACTTTTATCCCCCTCGCTTCCCATGTAGGTCCTAATTCCTATTCATTACAAACTGCTATGCCATCCTCACCCCTTCATTTTACTGGGTGAAGCATGGTATAACAGAGTAAGCATAGGTTGGGAACCAGAGAGAAATAAGCTCCACCCTGGTGATCACAGTGACATAGTTACCTTAGTTTGCTCCTCTGACAGATGGCAAAAGTTACAAATCACGTTTTGCATATTTATTAAAATTAAAGAAAATGCACATAAAGAAATTGGAATGGTGTTTGATAGATAGAACCACAAATGAAAACTACAATTCATTAGTAAAGCTTAGATGGTAGGCACTAAAACATAAAGGCCTGTGTGGTTAGTGAACCTGTCCTGGGTTTGAGGCATAGCAACATGAGAGGTCAGCAGAGGACTGACTTCTGTACTGGCTTTTGACACACAAGGGCTTGGCTCATGGACCTCTGGTGTTGCATTATGCCAAGGATAAGTAAAGAGTGTGTTAGGTAAAATATAATAATGGAGCAAAGAAAACACAATTTAAGAAAGAGCTAAATAGATTCTCCATAAATAGAATCTTTAAGCTGTCGCTACATGCTCCAAGTATAAGACATGAGACAGTGAGGAACACTCCATGCCCCCAGCAGCATTTGGTTTGCATTTCTCCATTAGGCCTCTTGTAGAAGTGACCTCGTGAGGGTTAATATTTCCCTACTAAGGTTGGAAATTAACCAGATGATCCTTACTTAGACACTAGATCCTAGGGAGGAACTAAGTTAGTCCCAGCCCGGACAGCTTCATATTTTCCAATAAAACTATCAGCAAAGCTATTATATCTCACAGACTGAACACTTTATGTCACCTGGGTATCTTTAAAGAGCCAACAAGAAGTTCTGTCATGGTGTATTTCCTCGAAAGGAAAAGGCCAGCAGTGTTTGATATGGTTAAGTACAGCAAGGCCAATCTTGCTTCCTGAATCATTTCCTTCGCACCGTTTTGTGCCATCCCATCTCCCTCAAAAGCACAGTGGGAGGAGGAGGAAAAGCTCCCTCCTTCACTGCACTCACAGCTGTATGTCCTGTCTTCCAGGTAAAATGCATGTGATTAACAGTGCTTCACAGTCCTGAGGGCACAGCCAGCATACCGCACCATACGGGTCTTGGTCAGATTTCAACTGTTCAGCTCCCCTCCTCTCTCCCCAGCCTCTGTTATTCACTGTGAGAGCTAAGACTTACTAATGACTGCACACCAGAAGCACAGCACGATGGAGCTGTGAACTGCTGTAAGCGTTCTACACACCTTTCAAAGGGGACACACCAGTGCTTCAGAACTACTTAGTTCAGTGTCTTTTCATAAAGGTACACTGCTCCTTAGCAACTCATAAGTAGCAAATGACCACTGAGATAGACTTGGGTGCCATTGCCTGATCTGGTTTGCTAGCCAATTAGCAAATACAGGAAAAGTAATGCCTAACATTTACATTCTACAAAAATCCAAAGTATGTTCTGCCAATCAGTTACTGAGCTAGACCACCCATGGCTAGTTTTTTTTTTTTTTTTTTTTTCTTCCATGTTGGAATAATATGGGAGGAAATTTTGTGTGTGCTGTCCTTTTCCTGCATTTTCCAGCTAGATTAAGCTGTTGTCTACGCAATTGCCTCCCAGCTGCCGTGACTTATGAAAACAACAGACCCTGCTCTGTTGTCTGGAGAAAGCGGGATTGTTATGAGTAACTTTATTGCAGGCACATGAGTGTGTTAAGACTTTAAAACACGCTCAAATGTCATGTGCACACCCAATGACGGGCAAGAATAATGATGAAAAAACAAGAGATCTATGTCTATGAAACCGTGTTGGACAAAATGGGCCATTCATTGTGTTCCCCTGGGAATGCCTGGACTCTGCAGTCAGAAAACAAAAAAGGCACTTTTTTCCTGCCGTAGGCTGAATGCTTAGCTTTGCCATCTGAGCCGTAAGAAAACACGGGCCCCTCTGCTGCTGGTGCACCCACACACGCTAAAAAATATTAATGCCTCTCTCTCCTGATGTTTTTTCCTTTCCAGGCAATCCCCCCTGTGTAGGCTGTAGCCAATATAATGTCAACACAAAGACAAAATAGTTTATCTAAGAGCAGTCCCGAACAATTTCCCTCTTGTCCTCAGCTAATTGCCCTTCCTCCAACCTTCAAAAGGAAAAGCAAATAAAAAGATAACCTTTCCTCCAGTGGCTAGCTTGGTACTGGCACAGATTTCATGCACAGCAACATCTCTTGTGTTCCCTTGTATGTGGCTACTGTGAGCATTCTACCACAGAAGCAAGTGAGCTTGTTTACCTCTGCATTTCTGCTCCTCCCCTCAGGAATGCTCCTGGGGCAGTTTTCTTAATTTTGCTAGCTTCTCACCAGTCCCTTCCGCAACTGTCCACATCAACTACCAGGCACCCTTCCTGCCAGTGTGGGCACACGTTATAGGATGGAATGACAAATGAACCTCCAGATTATTTTAGCCCCAACCTATCTTAATGTGCTTATTTCGCTGGAAGTTCAAAGCTTTTGTGCTTTATTGCAATTTTCAAGCACAGTCATTTTATATAGACAGACAAGGTAAGTTATTCAGTGATTTTCCTAGATGGATACACTTGCACGTTGATGATCCGCTGTAGATGCTACAGTAATTTCCTTGGCAGCTGAATCAGCAGAAAGAATAAACAAATTTCTAAAAGAGGAAGCTTTTGCTCAGGATCTTCAATCTTGAACCCTTCTAGTATACTCCAGGAAAGCAATAGAGGATTCTTGCTCCACAGCAATGTGGAGAACAAGACATTAGAGAGCTGGTGGAAGGCCATCAATTCCCATTTTGTCTTTCTTTCTAGAGCACAGCTTCGTGTTCTTGTATTCCCATCCAGCAACCACTGACTTGAGAGCCTGTTCTCTCAATAGGCTGGGGCAAACTGCAAACCATGAAACCCTTCTTTAGCTGTTTCTAAGAGTTGTGCATAGCACACATATGCCAATCCTTTGACTAGAGGAAGCATTAGAAAACTCTTCCAAGTTTCAACAAAGTTTCAACTTTGTTTTTGCCTAGTGAGCAAATGGCTTTGACATGCAACAGTTGAAGAAGTGAGACATACATTTTGTCTGACAATGAAATGTGGTTATCACTTATTCAGCTAACTGATGTTAATGTAGCACGCAGACCAAAGGCAGGTGATTGTGGGAGTGTGTATGCACACTAGAAGACACACGGTACATTTAGCCAGCCTACTGGTTGTTTTGACTGTGCTCCCAACGTGGTTGAGTTTGAATCTTTGACTGAATTAAGGAAGTCAGAAAGCATTTTGGACACCATCTAGTTGCTAAATGACTCACTTTTTTACCTTAAGTCTATTGGGGTTAGATACAGTGACAGAAAATTCACTCAAGGCAGGATCAAACCAGAGTAATAGAGAAGTTGGTAGCATCAAATAATATTGATGAGAGAAAGGTACATCTTTGCATTGGGAAGAACTGTGCAACCAAGAGCCACCCTCCAGGAGGAGGGAAATGCCCCCTGCAGGGGAAGGAAGTATACCAGGCCAAAGTGCAGGCCAAGTTCAGTTCCAATGCTTCCCAGAAAAGCACTGGGGCTACGGATGCCTGTAGCACTCTGCAGAGAGGCCAAGCCACCAGAGCACTGAAAGAAGACCTCACTGACGCCCAGACGTGGCCATGAACAGCACTTCTGGAGCCACTCAGGAAGTTTGCTAGCCTACAGTGTCCAAACTTGGGTCCAGACCAGTGCATCAACCTGACACTGTAGTCACAGTGACAAGGAACCTACAATTAGTTCTGTCTCCCTGGCTGAGAGATAACCACTTACAACCTCTCAGAGCCATCAGGGCAGCTCTGAATTTGTTTTAACAATTCAACAACATCACCATTCCTCATTCATCCACTTAGCTTAATTTTCCTAGCATCACTTGCGATGCTGAGGTTGTCTCTATTAAGCCATTTTTCTTGCATCATTAACTTTTAACCAGGCATCGATAGCTTTATTGTTTAAATTGCGTATGACTTTATTTAACGTCAGCATTTCTTCTAGCTCCTGACAAGAAGTCACATTTTATAACTAATTAAATTGATCCCTGGGAAGCAAAAGCCACTAAACGGAATTATTCGAACCCAAGTGTCAATATATTAAATCAAAGGGCTAATGAGTTGGGTCACTGCATCTTTTATCGGGAGGCTACGGCAGAACAGGACTCATATTATCCTCTATTTTCTGCCTTAACAATCAATTTTATTTAAACCAAAGGCAGCTAATTAATACTTTTGGATCTTATAGTAAATAGTGCCTCTTTTCATAACATGCAAATGGGAGTGGGAACCTGGCTCTGATGGTACAAGTAAGGTGTTCTTTGCATCTTTTACAGAAACAAGCAAGGTGATATGTATGGTGTTCTGCAGGCAGCTGATTTTGAGAAGTTCTAGGTTTCAATGACTAGCATTTTGGGTATAAATCACAACAAAAAGTTGCCTTTTGGAGTTGACAATAGGGCCTAATGAGTGTGATTAAGGAATAGCTAAGTTTGTCACATCAGCTTTTCTTCAAACTCTTGCAGCCACTGAGTAACTCTGCCGATAACTTCATCACTTCTGTATGGACATTACATTTTTTTTCTTTTTTCTTTTTTGGCAGTTTTTGTGGTTTTATTTTAAACACAACTAAAACACGCACACAAGGCATCTACTCATTCTCTTCACTGTGTAGCCTGGAATTGGCATTGGTGACTTTGATGGCCAGCTGTGCTGCTTTTTCTACAATGGCTTTTTGGTTCTTGGAGAAAAAATTGTGAGCAATCTCAGCACAGTAAGAGTTGTTGCACATCAGCAGCCTTCCAGGGCCTTGACATTGTGGACCAGAAACTTCCAGAAGCCACTAGGCAGCGTGTGCTTTGTTTTTTTGTTGCTCCAGTAACCACTCGATCCACTGTCATGTAACATACTCTGTTCAGTCGTTCTGACCTATCTTTGCATCTTCTGACAATATCCCTGTCACCTTTGCTTCCTGGCAATGGTATTATCTGTAGCAACGTCCCTTTGTGTTCCTTTGCATGTGGCAACTGTGAACATTCCATCACATAGGCAAGCTACCTTGTTGACTTTCTGCATTTCTGCTCCTCTCCTTGGGAAGCTTCTGGGATTGTTTTGTCAAATTTGTGTTAGTACCCCATCTCTCTACATCAGCTACCCAGCATCCTTCCTGGCAGCCTGCCCACATATATTTCAGGGTGGATCGACAAATGAAACTCCAGATCAGTTTAAGCCCTAATACATCTACATGTGCTTATTTCACTAGAATTTCCCAGGGTATTCAAAGATAAAATTCCCACTTAAAATTTTACATTTTTACATTTTGAGGGGGAAATATCATCAAAGTTATCATTTTTTATATTTTTGAGAAGGAAAGAAAATATAACATGAAGTCAGATACAGAATCTCTTGCCATCTGCTAAACTATAAATAAAACAATCTTTGAGTTACAACTATCAAACAAGCACTCAACAAATATAGAAGTAAAAAAAAAGTGAGTCCTGCACAATCAGGCCTCATGACAGTTAATCTTAAGACACTGAGGACCACCACTACCTCTAGGAAACAAGCTGCTGAGGCCAAAGTAAAACACCGAAGCATAATGAAAACATACACAGCCAACTGCAGTTGCTAGATACAGTTTAGGCAACACCTTCAATGTAGGTGAAAGAATTTCATTGTGTGTATCTGGCAAAGAGCCAGCATCACTGCAGTGTAAAGTGGCCTTGAGATCCTCTGGGTCGAAGGAATATTATTTATCACATAGTAAGTTATCAAAAAGAGTCAACTCCATCTCTAATATTCAACTCTATTGATTTACCACCAGGATCACATGCAGCATGAAAGAATGCCACCAATGTTTTTTGACAAAAACATGTTCTTTCACCCACACATAGTTTGCTTTTGCAAATATTAAATTACGGTTGCCTTCTTTGTAGACACAATGGTTCTTTTTTTGAAGCAACCTTAAATAGGTCACTTTTTTCCATTTATACCCGTGTATGCTTTAGAGGTCCAGCATGTGCTGCTGCTGCTTGCAATGGTCACAAGTCACAAGCATATTTGACACCCCCCCCCCCCCCCAGACAGCACTGTTCCTTATCTGGAAACGTGATGGCTGACTTCACACACAAATGGGATCCCAAGATAAATAAGAAGACTCTGACACTGGTTGGTCAGTAAGTTACAAAAAATAAAACAAAATACTAATTACTGCTTTTTGTGGAACAGATGTATTTAAAGTCAAAAAACACTTTTGTCATTAGTACAGATGACTTACAGAAGTGAACATACTAAGATATTCTTGATAAACACTTGATTTTGGTCAGGAATTATATTTCCCTCAGCTTCCTTAGCCTCATGATAATTTACACATAAGTGCACACATACAAACATCTACCTAAAAGGATATCAAGGCTGGCAGACTTATTACTTTAAGAGAGGAAAATTAATATCCTTAAAAAAGAGAAGATTTTGTGAACTGATAGGGTCACCTAATTTGTTTGGTGACCTATGATCCTACAAAGCAGTTCTGCAGAAAGACCCTAACCGGGATAGAACCAACAGCCTCTTATTGGACCAGTTATTCAAATAAATTAAATTTCTCATCCAGTTATTCCACCCCTCCCCCTCCAAATAGAGTAATAGTAAGCATTCATTCCACTAGGCACTGAGCAACTGAATATACCCAGGACAGACATGCACTGAAAATCCATCTAAACCCCATGTGTCTAACTGTGTCTCAAGGGCTTTGTGCTGTAATCACTGGTCTCTGGTCTCCATGCACATAACACACTTGAATCTTCCATTTGCTACTAAACTAAAGAGAATAGGAATGATCCCAACTTGAGGCTTCTAGCTTATATACTACTGCCAAGATGTGGAGGGTAATTTAATTAATCATAATGCTAGAAATGCAAAATCCCAAGTGGAAATACAATTAAAACTTATTTTCTCCTCAGAGTGTCATGCTCACTGATCCTAACAAGCCTCATTATAAGAACAGATCACAGCACAGAAAGCATGGCTTTGGCCATTCTGGCCAGTAATACAAATGGAGTAGGTGAAGTATAACTGCAGTTTATCCTTCCTAGCTCAACACGTTCTCACCTTTACCATAGTGGTGACCACCACCTAAACAGCTCTGTGACCTGTTTTGTGTGTGTGTGTGTGTGTGTGTGTGTGTGTGTGTGTGTGTGTGTATGCACATGAGTGTGAATGTGTGTATGCATGGTGGTATGGTGTGGTGTGTGTTGACATTGGACAAATCTGAGCCCAAACAAAACTATGCAATGAGCTAAAAATCACCCAGAGGCAGAACTATAAAACTTAATAGACTCGAAAAACTATGCTATGTTCAGGATCCTAGGTATATTTCACAAACACATGAAAACATGAAGCTAAATGCATCACTGAACAGTATAAGGAGCGGAGCGTTAGCTGACAGCCCTGTGGATAGATTCATTTGTACATATACACAGCACACACGCACTTGTGCACACACATTTACAATTTTGAAAGGTCTCTCATTTTGTGCAGTTGCGGTTTGAGCCACAGCCTCTGTTCAGTGCCCTCTCTACTCATATGGGAGCAGTCCTTCCTCTACAGGGTGTGGAGACTGACAGTCTGCTGATGATCCTTAACACTCCAATGCTTCTTCATTGTATTCGGTGACAACTTCACACTCCTAAACCTGACCTTTTCTACTTGCCCAGCTCTGGAGTAAATCCAGTATAACAACCTTCTGAAACATTCAACCACAGCTTAATGTTAGTCCATGAGAAGTATGCAGGGTGACTTTTTAAAAAAGATAAAGCAATAGAATTCAATAAAGCAATAGAATTCTAGTGATATTCACATCTAAATTTTCCATCTCCATTTATCTGTCTTACAGACAGTCACAAAATAGTATACAAGCTTTTGTCTACCTTGAAAATAAATTACACCTTGAGTTTATAGCCAGGCATTCCTGGGGCAACCAGTTCTCCAGGGAGTGTTCAAACATTTGTATGGGACAGTTTGGGCCGCACATATTTGACTTCTTACTCATACATTCCTACTTTACAAGTTGTGAACCTGGTAAATTTCCCACTTAGACTATATTGCTCCCTCCTTTTTTTTTCTGTAGATGTTCTTGAATTACACTCTTTGGTTGACCACAAAAAGTAACCAAAGCTAATTATCACAAGAAATAAAAACAGAAAACATTTTTTTTCACATACAAATTGTTTTTTTTTTTTCCCTAACTTAATTTTAATTTTCACTTTGACAAAGGAATCTACAGGTCAATCAATCCTGCTAAGCAATTGAGCAGGAAGCTAGGAAGAATACATTTGCTATGGAACCTCTAGCCCTGGAGAGACAGAAGAAGTGAGAAGCAGTGGATGCAGCGATTAAGACCATGGATTCCAGGTTTGACTCTCAGCTCTGCCGCACATTAAAGGTGTAACATTGGATGGGTTGCTTGGTCTCTCTATATTTCATTTTTCCTGTCTATGACTGGGGATAATATTTCCTACCCTGTAGGATTATCTTAAAGAAATCAGTGAGTTCATGTATCTAGAGCCTCAGAGTATTATCCAAACTATATGAAACACTGTATCTGCTATTACTAGTTAGGATTCTAATGAGGCCTCTTAATGGCCCAATTAGGTTCCTTACTTCTTACACTCTGTTTTCTCAATGGTCAACAAAAAATTACTCTGTTAATCAAATGACATAAAATGTATGAATATTTATTATAGTGCAAGTACAAAGAAACCAGTAAACAAACATCAGCCATTATATTGATATATACACACATCCTGTATACTGAGAATTGTGGTTTTTTTAAAAACACAGAAATAGTATGAGAATATGTTTTTTTTTTCAATCCCAGGTGTGGGATATGGGGCTGTTTCAGAATGTCCACAGCAGCTAACTATGATTTGTTTCATGCTCTGACAAGGGTATGATTTTGCCAGCTGTGGATAGCTTACATTTGGAATTTGAAGGACCCTTTAGAGGGTATATAAATGTCAGAGTCGCAAGAAAGGCAACAGATGATACTGCTACTCCTCCTGCTGCTGCTGCTGCTCCTGCTGCAGTTGCTGGTTGCTGGATTGCTGGTTGCTGTTCGGAGATATCCTGACTATGAAGATCAAATATGCTCCAAGGAACTCAATGCCCCTAATCAGCAGGAAGTAGTTTAACAGCATTGATAACCCCTTCCCCTTCTTCCTCTCCTACCTAGTGCTGAGGGGATATGGGTGATGGAGGGAGGAAAAAAGAAAGAACCCAATAAAGTAGGCAAAAGTGCAGCTACAAGCCTGTCTTGTTTCTCCATCTTCCCCTCCCACAGTAATTTCCTGTTGCTTCCTCTTTACTATGACAAAGTTTCTGAGTCTGTCTCCATGTCTCTAGTAAGAGCTATTCAAACCTCAGACAGGAAGGGCAGCTTTCATATACTTCACAACAACATGCTCTCTCTTCCTTGCCTCAGCGTTCACACTCATATACCCCTTCCCTTCTCTATTAGTAACCCATTCCTACACCCTCTGTAAGACCAAACTTATAGAAAGTTCTTCACAATTCTTCTAATCCAGTGTCCTTTCTGTTTCTCAGAGGAACAGAAAGAAAATAGGCCCAAAGGCTCAGATTCCAAAGCTGTCATTATCACTATCAAACTATGTGGCCTAAGGGTATCACTCTGTTTCTAGTTAATGTTCCCTCAAAAATAAAATAAGTGACTTTAAACGGATATTTTTTTTCTTTTCTTAACTAGTATGTATTAACAATAAAAACCAATGTGTTTTATTATGACACTTTTACACATGTATATAATACACATTGATCATAGTCAACTTATTATCATCTCTTCATCATCTCCATCCATGGTCTCCTTACCTTTCCCCAAAATCTCTGTTCTAGCTTTCGTTTCTGTTGCTGCGCCAACAACATAGTGGAAAAATAGTTTTACTTCAGAGGGAAATCCAAGCAGGAGCTAAACAGGAACCTGAAGCAGGAACCATAAGGGATCACTGTTATGGGCTCCCCCTCTGACTCACTCACAAGTCCAGGCTTAGATAGCTTACTCAGATAACTCAAGAGCCACCTAGAGCTCATGCTGCCCAGAGGGGGCTGTACCTTCCTGAATCAATTAACAGTCAAGATAATCCCCCACAGACATACCACAGGCAAAACCAATCTGCACAGTTTCTTCAGAGGCTTTCCTCTCAGATGACTCTGGACTTTATCATGTTGACAAAGCTGACCACTACATTTCCCTTTTTACTTTCACACTGTTCTTGTGGCTCTTTTGTTTGCTTAGTTTTTGTTTTCTTTTTTTAATCTAGTTTCTGCATATGAGAAAACATTCTATTTATCTTCTTATTGTTTTGATTGTTTATTTGTTCTGTCTTGTTTTGACAGGGCCTTACTCTATAGCTTAAGCTGGCCCTATATTCACATCAATCCTCTTGCCTCGGTCTCCCAGGTGCTAGCCTTACAGGAATGAGTCACCATTTATATTGGCTTTCTTAGTCTGTCTTAACATTACTATGATGTTCCCCATTTATACTCATTTTCCTGAAAATGATTTAATTTAATTTTACTTTTGTTTGTGACTCAATAAAACTCTATCATGTACATATTTCACATTTTTATTGCATTCATCTGTCTGTAACTTAGCCACTATGGCTAATACCACCAATTTGGAGGCATGAGTGTCTTCCAGGGTCTTCCAGGCATATTGCTAAAGGAGTGTATCACTGGATCTCACCATAGTTCTATTTAATTAGTTTCTGAGGAATGGGATTCCATAGTGACTTGACTAGTTTACATTCCCACCAGCAAATGTATAAGGGTTTATTTTTCCCTGGGTCCTCTTTTCTCGATGACAACCATTCCTAGTGGGGTGATAAAGAATAACAGAGCAGTTTTGATTTATATCATGATTGAGGATGTTAAGGACTTTCATGATTACTGACTTCTTTAAAACTCATTTTTGAGGACCATTAAATTCATTTTCCCCTTTATTTGGCTAATTGTTCTTTTGACATTTCATTTCTAGAGTACTTTATATTGTTCATATTTAACTCTGGTCAGATATATGGGTAGCAATGATCTTCTGCCATCCTGCATGCTTATCTCTTCACTTTGGTAAGAGTGGAATTGTTTCCTCTGTGGAACATAGGGTTTTTAATTTGAGGTAATCCCCTTTCTGTTATTTCTTGCTATTATTTCCTTAGCCTGCATCTTGAAATGTTTTTGGGTTTGGAATAATTTTTGTGCAGGGTAAATTTAAGAATGCTCTTTCAGTCATTTACATAGGAATATCAAACTTTTCAGTACCAGCTGTTGAAGAGGTTATAATTTCCTCAATGTAGGTTTTGGCCATCATTCCAAAGTCCAGATATCTGTAGTTGTGTAGGATTTTTTGTGAGTCTTCTGTTCCTCTCTGCTGATCCACATGTTGTGTGTTGGCATGGTGCTGTTTCTGTTGTTTGGTTGTGCTGATCCTCATGTCTTTTGTATGTTGGCAGTGTGCTGTTTCTGATATTTGGTTGTGCAGTGTAATCTGAAATCAAATGTGATACATTCAGGGTTGTTTTGGCTACTCTGGGTCTTTTGTGTTTCCATGTAATTTTTAGGACTTTTTTTTTCTTATAAAGAATGTCACAGAACTTTTGATAGGTATTGAATCTGTGAATAGAATGCAGCAATAATCCTTTTCTCAATATGAATTCTGATAATCCATGAACATAGGCTGTCTTCCCATCTTCTGCTGCATTTCATTTCTTTCTTCAGTGATTTAAAATTTTGATTGAAGAAGTCTATGCTGGCTAATTTTATGCCAACTTGACTAGCCTCTGTGATCCAGGGTTTGTTTTCTATTATACTGTCAATTCTTAAAATGGCTCTAAGTAGACATTAGGTACCTGATAAACTTTTGTGGAGTCACATAAATATCCGTCTGCTTTGATGTCAGCTCTGGAGACCCACAGAAAAATGTGAGAGTTATCTTTAATCTCTTCTTTCTACTCGAAGCCATTTGCCCACTCTAGAATCATGCCCTCAAAATCCTTCAAGTCCATTTCCATATCTATGACCTGGATTCTGTATTTCTTCCCTTTTGGATTGCTTCAATTGGACATTAAATGTACTTTGACTCTCCTTTGATACTGTTCTCCACGATGTCATCAAAGTAATCCTTCTGCAAATAACATCTTTTTCTTTTCCTTAAATTCTTAGAGAACTGGTTATAGTTTGTCATATGAAATCCTAAAGAGACTCCCTTCAGCTTCATCTTGCCACACTTGTACCTGTGTACTCCACAACAGCCTTACTGAGAAACTAATTTCATTGCAGCTTATCCATTGTGTTAGTTAGCATTCTCTAAAGGAATAGAACTGATAGAATATATAAGATTTATTGTATTAGCTTACAAGATGCATTCCAGAAAGTCCAAAAAATGGCTGTCTTATACTAGAGAAGTCAAAATAGCAGTAGCTGCTCAGTCTATGAGGCTGGATGTCCCACAGTCCCAATCTGGCAATGGGGCCTGGAGAGCTACTAATAGATCTACACTGGAAACCCAAAGAAGCTGGTTCTAATATTGGTGAAGAAATGTTTCAGCCTCAGGACAGTGGAACTTAGCAGTAGAAGTGAGAGCAATGGGGTAAAAGCAAAGCTCCCTTCTTCTGCATTCTCTTATCTAGGCCTCTACCAAAAGTGCTGCCCATATTTAAGCTGATGTTTTCCTGTTCAACAACCTGATCAAGAGAGTTGCCCCAAGGAATACACAGCATCTTGGGGTGTAGTGGACTGCGAATGTAACCATGCTGGCAAATGAGATGAGCCATTCTACCAGCAAGCACTCTCTGCACCCCTGTGACCCTTTGTCTGGGTTCCTCATATTTTGGTTTACATTCCTACTCTCACTTTAAACCAGATTTGGTTCAAATTTCACTTAGATCATCACTCAGACTTGTCAGTTGGGAATAAGTATCACTCTCTGCTTTGGGGTGACAGTGGGTGAATATATACAGCATGGTGTTTCGCTATCACAGTGTTAGACATCAGGAACGTATCTTTCTCCTTTTTTCTCAGTGCAGTACTCAAAGAGTAGTCAAAGTCAGTTTTAAGTAAAATTTGTTGTTTCTTTCTTTTTTTTCTTAAAAATAATTTAGGCAAGCAATCAAGCAACTAGTAACAGTTAGGGAAACATGTTCCAACATGAAACTAAAAATTACTAATGACTACCTCATTAATATATATAATGATTAAATATAATATAATGTATAGATATTCTCATTGATGAAAATAGTCTACTTATATCTACCCAAACTACTGTTCTGCTGCCCTTCTTCTGCTCCTATTGCAAGAAAATGAGAAAATAGAAAGGGATATGGAGAAAATTTGAAGGATAAAAAAGAAAGAGAAGAAATTAAATATTCTGGATATTCTGAAATAGCTTTCTCTAAATATTCAAACTTTGTAAGTCAGAGTTACTGGTGTGCTGTAACCCAGGGTATCCCATGGTCTTTGAGAAAGGAAATATACTTTACATCATTTGGCTACAAACCATTTCATTTTACAAATGGGAAGAATATTAAACAAAAGTATCATATACAGAAAAAAAAAAAAAAAAGAGAGAGAGAATGCCCACAGTCCCCAGAGGATCTGACGACAAAGTCATATCTATTAGTGACATCAGAGAAATAAAAACACACCATTTGGAGAATACCCTCCTCAAACATGCTATCAGTGCTGCTGATGCCGGCCACAATTCTGACGTGAGTTCCTCCTCTGAAACCATTGCAGGTCAATGTTGACTGGTGCCTGAACTAGACGCTACTCCAGTTCAGAGAATGAAAGTCATCTCTCTGATGAGAAAGCGTAACTTCATTAAATATTAACTGCACTAGGTGATTAGCATTGCTCATATTTCTTGTCATATCCATCTATTTTATTTCTCAACATTTTCCATCAGCTTTCCAAAAGTCTGTGTGAAAGGCTTGTTGCTCATTAAAGAAAATACATGTTTCCTGTTTTGAATTTTTTTGATTTGGCCTCAGAGGATCAAAAGGTAATTCAATAGAAAAAAATATTAGGTGATGTGAACTTGTGAACCAATAGGGGAAAAAAATGAGCACAAAAGACTGTTATGCAGTGTTCTGAGTAATATAAGATCTGAACTATAAACCCATGGATTTTAGCAACCAAGTAACTATACACACAACTGTGGAATCTTTTAAATTTTTGACGAAGTGGAATTTTAGGTTAAATTTAAAATGTAATAAAGTTTGTAACATATACAGTTACTATTAAATAGTCTCCTTTCTATTGACTTTTATTGGCACACAGAACAATCAGACTTTTGATAAGTCTGTTTCTACCTATAAAACTCCAGTTAATGCAACAGAACACTGGGCTAGGTGAAACTTCATTACTAAATGCGCACAAGTGACAGGGGTTGGGGAACAGGTACTGAGATGTGAGTTAAACCGGCTTATTCGTGGGGTTTGGTTTGGAGTTTCTCCTGGAGTGGGAACAAGGACTGTGCAAAAAGAGTATCATATTAGGAGTTCAGGGCTCAATTGCATTGGCCACACCTGATAAAACTGCCTTGTTATAATACTAGTGGATATGTTCAAGGCAGCAGCAGGGTACATGCTTTCTAAAAGCAGAAAGGTAAGACAAAATTTGGAGTATGAGATACTTACTTAATAAAGAGCCACATTTGAAAGCTGGAAAGAAGGATCTAAGATAAGGCAGAGGAAAAAGGGAACTACCTTTGGAGCATAACAAAATGACAGAAAGCTCTGAACTTAGCACCTCTCTGGTATCTGCACAAAAAAATATGCTTGACCTTCAGATTTATATACTTCTCTTCCCTTGAAAGGTCCCAGGAAAGGGCAGGCAGGGCCTGGGCTACACTGTTAAATATAGCTGAGGCAGGGTCTGCATAACTAGTGGACCTAAGAGTCTGCCAGCTGTCTTCCTGTGCTGGGCATTGAGGTTTCCTTAGGAGGTGCCCTGAATACTGCTCACCTAGCCTCTACCACAATTGCTTTCCTTAAACACCAGTTTACGCCATTATACAAAGTGTGGTAAATTGTTTAACAAAGATATAAGATGATGTGGCTAGTTTTTAAAAATCAGTGTCATAAAAATAATCTTTCTCTTAAGGTAGGTTCGTTCAAAGACTATTTCAAGATCTGAAGACATACTGTTCAGAAAATCATGGATTGAGGATAAAAATTAATTGTAGAATGTTTCATTTTCTTAGGCTAGATTTTATTCGAATTTCTAAATTGTCCTTTTCCTGGAGTCTACAAAAGTAGCATACTGAGCCCAGGGGGCTAATTATTATTTCTGGCTGTGAATAACTTTAACATATTTTTAAATTAGTGAATGTTTGGAGCTGGGCTCTCTTAATATTTTTTTTATTAAATACAAATTCTTACCAAAGCTTCAAGGACTATTCAAACTCCTGATGCTAGACTAATGATTCTGGCTCTTCAAGTAATGCCAAATGCCTTTTTAGTTTAATAATTAGCTAGTTTGTTGTTCTCGTTAATATTCCCCCCCCACACACACACATGCTGGTAAGCCAAATACCAAAGAAGAAAATGCTCTGAGCCATTTGTCAGTTTCCATCATGCACACAAATTTCAGTCAACCAGTATGATTTCACTGGACCAAAATTTGGTAAAGATGTAACTGGTTCATTAGAAGCACTGGGTTATACCTTTACCTTTATAATGCATGTTAACATTAACATATGTTCTTATACACAAGAATGATTTTGAATAGTAGCTATCCATCTAAATTAAAATATTGTATTGATTTTATTTGTAGTATTGGCCATGACAGTTCCATGGCTGCAAACTGATGCCTCTTTCTAGAATGAAAAACAGAGGGAGCTAAATGATGAAATACATGAACATGTATATTCCACATAGATTCCTTAAAAGGGAATACAATGAGAGAAATCCTGGAAAAGGTAAATCAGAACAAAGAGAAAATAGAATGTTGGGTCATGCAGCACCACAAAATTTCTACCACATAAAAGCTGCTGGGTGGCTAGCAAACATGGCTCACACTGGTCATAAAGTCAGATCGCTACCTACAGCACTCATGGTTTGCAGGCTTCTCATTCCCTATCCCTGGCTCTCCAAGAGCCACAGTACCTGACATCCACTTAAAATCATGGCCTGCAGCCTTCTCCATGTTCTCACTGGCCTAAATAAGTATCTTTCTCTGGAATTCACTGTTTGAATATGCCAGCCTCTGGCATGGACTATGCTGAGGCCTACTCAATCACCTATGATGTTACCCACCGTCTTGTCCTTTATCCTCCTCTTGGCACTGAGACAATAAATTAATAGATTCTTCTGATTTCTTTCCTGTACCTCATCTGATGCAAAAATTCTGTCTAATTATATGTGCTGGAGCTTTCAGGTTCTCTACTTTATACTCATAACTCTCATAATTCACCCTTGCTGATAAATACTTTAAACTCATTATGATGGACACCAGTTATGTTAAGCCAAAAACTATGAGAATTTTCAGATTTTACAAAGACATTCCTACTTATAGTTTCAACTAGCTAGATTCTGAATCTTTCAAAACAGGAAGAGTTGGGTTTAGAGTTTTACTAAGATGGACATAGTGTCTGGATGTATTATCTCTTTATGGAGCCTCTGAGGCCTACATTGTCATTCTCTTTTGATAGTTTGGGAAATATAATGTGTGCTTCTAGACATTTCTTTCATAATTGAAAAGCTACCTGCATAAGCTTTGGCCTGAGTCCACAATGATTTGTTTGACCAGGCTAAGTGTTTCAAAATCATTTTGAACAGACATGGTATAAAAAATGGTAAAATAATACTAATAATAAGATAGAATAGACAGAAGAATAAAATAGAGTGGGAGACAATGGAAGAGAATGCAACAGAATAAAGTAGAGAAAAATGAGAGAAAGTGAGATTTTCATAAAATGAGTAAGGGGAAGAAGTGTTTGAAGATAAGAAAAGAAGATGGAAGAGGAAAAAGAGTGTGTGAAGAATCATAGATGACATGGAATGAGAGAAGAGAGACTAGAAGTGGAAGACTAGTATGGGAAGTGGAGAGAGATGAGAAGAAGACCCAAAAGAGGAAATAAAAGGAACCAGACACAAACAACCCAAGAAGAAAAGGCACAGAGGAGTCCATGTTGTGAAGGGAGTGTTACTTAACAGGACCTCAGCTTCTGTCACACACACATACACACACACCACACACACACCACACACAAACCCCATTATGTGGTCAGCAGCACTGAAAGCGAGTGATCCAGGCTACTCTCCATTCAGGCTCCTTCCAGCCAAAAAATTTAACACCTTATATATTTTGATTATATCTTCCATAAAAGAAATAATTTAATGAGTAGGGCCAATGATTAGAAAGAAACATGATGCAGATATTACTAATGACAGAACATGTGATATTAATCTTCCAAAACTTTAAGTACCATTTATTATTGTTCACTGAAAAACTAAACCACAAGTCAGCCAGTATCTCAGATAAAGCGAAATCCAACAGAGAAAGACACTTTCTACATACACTTTCCAGATATAGGCTCATGACGAAAACACTCCTTTTCTCTTAAAGATGGAGAGAATTGTGTCTAGAGAGATCTTCTTATAGTTGATTACAAAATAGTAAAATAGCATTTAAAACATCTATTTGTGAGGAATAATTTTTGGTGTATTTTCTTGTGAATTCCTATTGTTCCACTTGGTGTGATAACCTCTAAGCCACAAATAGCTACTTCAATTTCAGGGAGGCACTTGATGTTAGATTTTAATGAACATCAGAGTCAATCAAAACACATCACTTCAATTATTTTTAATGCACTAACTGCAGACTATTTTATCCATTCTACTAACTTTGTCAAGTTGATGGTAACAGCCAGTTCAGCAAATACATGTCCACGATGGACAGACTTCACCCTGATGAGGTCAGTGCCTAAAGAATTCAACAAACCCCTGTGTGTCCATTCTTCTCATTCATGGAGCCATGAGCTAAATACTTTAGTGTAATTTGTTTTATATGTGTGCTTTTAAAATATTTACTTCAATAGCTAATTAACACACAAAAGAAGAAAAAATGACTAATTCTGAGTGTCTTCCACCAAAATGATTGAAGATTACACCTGTCCAACAATATTCACTAAGTGTTCACTATGTGTAATGCGCTGACCAAGCACATTCAAACTGTAAAAATACATTTGCCTTGTCTGAAAGTGGACTTATAGGAGAATAAGACATGCACAGGAGGATAGAGTCCAGTGTCCACAATAAGTGGTATGAAAAGTCTTACGGGTTTGTGGAAAATAGAAGATAGAGAGAGAACTATGCTAAAAGGTACCAATCACAGGTGATCAGTGAAGGCTTCATTGAACCAGGTCTTAATGGAACTCCAAGGCTTTAGGAAGTAAATATGAATGTGAGAAAATGGTGTCTTTGTTCTTTTGCTTGTTTCTGTGATCAAACATGACTAAAGCAACTTATAGGAGAGTTTATTTGGGGCTTACAGTTTTAGAAAGTGAGTCAACGACCACCATGCCAGGGAGCATGACAGCAGGTAGGCAGGGACTGCACTGGAGTAGCAGCTGAGAACTTCCATCCTGAGGCACAAACATCAGGTAGAAACAGATAATGCAATGGTGTAGACTTTTCAAAACCTCAATCACACACTTTCTCAAACAATATTCTATCTCCTAATCCTTCCCAAACAGTTCTGCCAACTGGAGAGCAAGTATTCAAATATATAAGCCTATGGGGATCATTTTCATTCAAACCACTGCAATCGATATCCCAAGTAGAAAATTAATGTGATAGCAGGCTTGCACATGGCAAACTACAAACATGTTCAGAAAGTTGCTCACAGACTTACTTATTAGCCATATAAGAAAACATAAAGGAAGCTGTAAGATAGTATACTATGTAGGGAGCCATTAACTCCAGGCTCAGACCTCTGAATTCTGACATACCTTACACTTAGTCCCAATGTGTCCTTTGAATTTGAGTTGTAGATCTTCCTGCCCGCTCAGCACAACTACCTGTTGCTCTAACACTACTTCAGCTTCTCAGCTCCACACTGAGCTCCAGATGCTCTGCTCTCTCTCCTGTTGCCCATCCTTGTTGCCTGTTATTACCAGGGCCCAGTGGGCTACACAAGTCAATGGCAGCTCCATTTGGCCACTTGCTTAGGCCCAAATCACTCCTTAGATGAAATCACCCCTGACTTGCCCTCCCTGCCTAATTCTCTCTGTATTTCTTTGTTTTTCACTTTCTCACCATATATCTAATCATTTTTCACTGTTTCCATGGCTCTGGTCAAAGTAGCCAGCAGGTTTCACCAATTAACTTTCTCAATGTGTCCCTGTGTTCACTCTTGAACCTTCATAGCCTTTACAACACCCCAAATCTAGATCAAGCCAGAATAACCTTGTGAAATCCCCAGAGTTCACATCCTTCTTTTCAGTAGCTGTTCATCTCAGTAAAACACTGGAGCTACTCCTGTCTGCCAGCCACACTTGCTCCCTGGTACTTCCTACCTACAGCTCACTTACTTGCCTTATGAGTTCTGCATGTGCTCTTATCTCATCCTAAAAATGTCTTCCTCCAGATCTGCAAGACTCGCCTTAGGGTCACTGTGTAAACACCTGTTTTGATCAGTGCTTGCTCATTCTGTTTTTAATTCCAGTTCCTTCTCCCCAGCCCTCCTCTAGCTCCTGTCTACCATGCAGCTGTTCTAGTGTGCTGTGTTATTCATCTCGTGCACTAGCTGCCTGTACCAACTGCAATGGAAACTTAACAGGGCAGAGGTCACTGAAGACCATCACATCCCCAAAGAGTAGAATGATGTCAGAAGTACCAGCATAGGCTAAAAACCGCTAAGTCATCCAAAGCTAGAGGACCCCATTGGAGATGCCCAAGAAGAAGAGAAGCAAAGAGAAATGACTTAATGAAGTCTGCTTTGGAGTGGATATACAGAGTGAAGTAGAGACAGAGACCATAAGGTGAGGGAGCAGTTTAAAACCATTTCAGCAATTTGTTGATGAGGTACAGCCAGAGTCATGTTAATAACAGTAGGACTGAAAAAAAAAATATCAGGGACATTTGAGGTGAACTTGGCTAGAATTGGCAAATCTATGATGTGCATGAGAAAGCAAATCATGCATATGACATGAGAATGGAATAGTGTTGTTGTACATAAAAATGGAAAACTTAAGAATGGAGGGAGATTATAAATGTTTATTGACTGTTAATTTTGGATGCTCTAGTGAATAAACACAGGGAGTAAACTTAACCTAATTGATACATGTTAATAAAGAGTGCATGAATTTTTCTGGCTCATTTCTGAACACCCTGATTTTTTTCATCATCTTATGCATGCCAGATCTAGAGCAATGGTGACTTAGCCAGCTTACTTGGATTACAGTGTTTTACTTCTAAACTGTTCTTCATGACATTCGGTAGAAAGCAAGGTATCTAAGGAAAAGCACTCGGGAAGAAATAGATTCTATTTTTTTCTTCCCTGAGTCAACATTTTCACATTCGTGGTACAGCTATCAGTCCATTTCCTCAATCACCAGTGCCCTAGTTGGAATAGTCATGGGGGTTAAGTTGTGTTTTTCTTGTCAAACCCACTAATAATGCATCCACAAAGGTTAATAGTCCAATACCTTCAAATCTGCTGTCAGTCTGTTACCCATCTCTACAATTGCAACCACTAGTTTCCCTTTTCTTATTATGTCACATAGAATGTACCATGTACAGCAGAATTCTGCTCCATAAAATGAGCAGGAGGTGTCTGAGTTTGTGCCAAGATATAGTTTATGAAGATTTCCTGATTTTTTTTTTAATGTTAAATATCTTAAATGCAGATTTAACAGTGTTTGGGGAAACTTTTAAGCACACCTATTGTATATATTTTGCAAACTATTTCATATCATAAAACCAAACTTTATTCTTGAGACAAGTCCAGAGTTTGAAGAGATCTCCATTTACAGATAGCTCTTTACACTAACCCAAAGAACTGGTATTTCCTGCTTTAAGAACATGAAACCAATGATGGTCATTTCCCCTAAGTAGCCCTTCTTTTATAGTTCCCCATGTTCCCCCTGCAGACACACTTAAATGGGCACTCATAGTGTCTGTTGGAAGATACTGATCCTGAAAAAACAAAACAAAAACCTTAAATAGCCTTAAATATCAATTTAAAAAAACTAGAGGAAGGGCTAACGATGTACTTTCTCTTTATTCTTTCCTTTCTACTAAGGGGCTTGTAGAGTTCTTGCATAAGGCCCTTGTCCCCATTGTAGAACTGACTGATAAATAAGCAGAGGAACACAATACAACTCTAATGAAATAAAAATGGCCTTGCGTAGAGTGCTAATGAAGACAAGAGCAGTACAAAGGGAAATGTTTATGAGCCTTCCCACCTTTAACAATATGGGAAAGACTCAAATTGAGACAAACGAAAGATTCAAATTCTAAAACTCCTACAGTAACCGTTGCCATAAAGACCCCTCCACACTTGAGGCCAGTGCTGTCAAAAGAAAAGGTTCACAGTGTTTCCAGGAGTACTGCTTAGTAAATAGCTTAAATTCCTTCCACTTGAGACAGAAATCCCAAGTATATTGGTCTCTCCCCTCCCCCTCTATCGAATTAATATTCCATGATATACACCATGACTGCTGAGGGGCACACCTCTCTTCAAACAGCAGAGATCAGCAAATGGCTATTTTACAGAGAATAAAAATATACCCTTGTAATTTTAATGTGTGTTTATGTAAAAAAAAAAAAAGAAAAAAAAAACTTGTGGCAGGCTCATGTTAATAAACCTAGAGTAGTGAAAACTATAAAATAGTGGCTAAGCAGAGAGAGTAATTAGCCTTTAGCATCCTCTTCCTTCGAGAATGCTTCCTCCTGTGTTAGTTCTTTTGAACAGCTCCAGCCCTGGCTGCCTTTGTTGGGCTTGGAAATTGTTCACATATGAGAGAAATTAAGCCCTCATTTAACAGAGGCACATGCCTGTCAAGACCAGAGGAACAAAGACTTGTCCCTGGGGTCTGCTCAGCTCCCAGAGGCTGCCACTCATTGTGTTAGCAATGCAACCCTTTACAGAATGTGCATAAAACCCAATAAATCATTTCATCTGCTCTGCTTAGTGCATATGAGCCCGGCCAGTTCTCAGTGTTTTTCTTGTACAACTTCACAGCTAGTTGAAAAAAAAAAAAAGAAAAAAAGAAAAGAAAAGAAAAAGCTTCCTATTGTTTGTTTTCAAAATGTAATGACATTATTTTTTTGTAATGAGAATGTCCCAAACACTATCCACATGAGAGTTGGTGTCCCCTCCGATTTCCTCCCACAGATCTTTCCCACGTGGATGGTTAATCTTAGCTCACTCATTCTGTAAAATGCCAATGCCGCTCACAGCTGGGTTTAAGCCCAGCTCCAGGAGCCATTCCTGGCAACACTAAAATGAAAAGGCCTAGAACACCACAAACTTGCCATCCTATTCAAATTCAATACCTCACCCCTCTGGACACAAGGGCATTGCATTTTCTCAAGGCAGAGCACACAGGACTGCTTACTGCCAGCTCTTGCCACCAGGAAAGCGCAACAGCCTTCTTAGGAGCCCAAGCAAACGCCCTTCCTGAGTGCTTATTTCCCAAGATACATACTGCCCCTCTGAGGAAAGGTAGCAATGTGCCAATCTTCCAGAGTGTTGCCTCTCACCCATCCCACTTACTCCTTTCCCTGATGATAAACATGGAGGCTGTGAAGAGCTTTAGGAGTCTTCAGCTTACCTAAAGCAATGAAGGGATGGGCTGGAGGGAAATGAATATATGTCAATAATTATTAAAATGACTACTACATTTAAAAGTAAATTGTTCATCTCACCTGAATATTTTGCACAGAGGGAGCAAATGTGCCAAGGGTTTGTTACTGTGGTGTTAATCATTCCAAAAAAAAAAAAAAATGCTGGCAGTTCCAGGGCTGACAGCTCTGATACCTAAGATGCCCTGACCCCAGGAGTGATTAGAACCTGGTAGACAAGGACTGTACTCTAAGTAGCCACGAGGTTGAGTAGGGGTGGGAGGTAGAGCAGGCCTGGCCTGATAAGTAAAAACAGATCTAGCCAATGGATATATGGCAAAGCCCTGTAATTAATGAGGACCATAAACAACCCATGGGAGCAACATGGAAGCAGTTCCCCAAGAATCTGCTTCATTCCTGTCTACTTAGATAGTAGTCAGTTGTACAATGGGCACAAATGCCTTATGCAAGAACAGATAAATTCTACAAAAGCCTCAGAAGAAAGGAAAGGATGAAGTGGAAGTACATTAGACTCTTTCTCATTCTTGTTTATGTATCCTCTCTCGATGGTTTATCAGTTTTCAAATAACAAATTGTTTTCCCATTTAAACTACAATCACATCCTGCAGGCCTTGGTAGAGGCAGATATCAGAATATGGTATTACAACAAGAATTAAATAACCCTTGAAAAAAATGAAACAAAGTTTATTTATAAAAAATGACATTAAGGTGAACTGCCTAATAAAAACTTGGATTTGCTTAAATAGAACATTATACGGTTCTGTTTTAGATTCATCCCTAAAGCCCTGAAATATATTAGAATTTTAGTGAGTAATTACCCTATTTACTTCAAACAAAATGGGAGGGAATCCGTAAACCATATTAAGCACAACCACACATCAGAAATGAAATTCTCTCATATTTTCATCATACAACCCAATAAATAAATTGTAGTTGGAAAAATTCATTGGTACCAGAAGATGAAACATAACTACCTACAAATGATGAAATGACCATAAAAATTCACATCCAAGTTATCTACACAGAAAGCATGTCTGAAAATCTCCCCTCCACTGATTGACTGACCCACACTCCACATTCCACCCCAGGTTAGACAAAGTTCCAGTCACTTAACAACTTTCTCCGAATGAAAACACAACTAAGGGTAAAAACAAGAAAAACTGAGAACTGCTGTTTTACATTCTGTATGCCGTTGACGTAACACTTTAGTGGGATGTGTTGTAATTTCCTGCAATTAATACCTTAGAAAGCTATGAATTTTTCACAAAAAAATTGTAATATTTTACTTGTAACACTAAAATTAAATTTGAGTCACCCTTTCCATTATAGATCCCTTAGTGCCAGGAATTTGTCATTAGCTGCAAGATGTGTTTGTTGTCCCCTGAAAGCAGGCATTTATAGCCCTCTTCCTAAGAAAAAATTTCTTAAAATCCCCGTAGCCAGAATCTAGGCAGCAAGCATTATAGTCCATTGCAATGTCCTATGAAGGGATCCCACAATTCTCAGCTCCTTCATGGTTTACAACAGAGGCAGGCCAGTGCTACAGTCACCTTGGCATTTGCCTTCAAATTTTATTAGCAAGAATGCCCACACCCTCTCCTTTTTCTCTAAGGTCCCATGTCTATCCTTTACCCCAGGATCAAAGCTCCTCAGGATTTCAAGTGTATGATTTAGACCCCTCGATGTAAACAAGAAAGCAGAGTTATCTGAAAGACATGAGTGGCAGCAGAGCAAAGACCAGGCACAAATGTGCTTGGTCTGCCTTCTGTCACTGAGCAAATCTTTTGTCTTTGATTCTACTTTGTCTGAAATTCGGGTATTCAGGCCCGCTACTGAGAGGGGAATAAGTTCTTCACAGAGCAGTTCAGTCATGTCATCCTCATGAATCCCTTTTCTAGGCTTGAAAGTTATGGCTCCCTGAGCCACGGAGAACATTAAAGTGTGTGGAATTAATCCAAATTCCCAGGCAAAGTCAGAAGTAGTCAGAAACAGGTGTAGGTACCAGCAAAAGCAGCTTCAAACCCTGGAAAAATACTGACCTGCATGTTTGAAAGTCATTTGGCAACTTAGTTGTTTTCAACTGGAAGTTCTGTGGAAGCAATTAGCAATCACAGATGGTTGTCCAATCCCAAGATTTAAGAATTAAATATGATAAAGGCAGACACAAGATGAAAAGATTGACAACCAGTCTTTTCTGAAAGAGGAATAATGGCATTTACCGGGCAAGTACTGTATTCTCTTTTAGTCTCTTTTGAGGCTTATTTTTATGTAAACTTATAAGATCTTACTGATTTTGCATTATGGTATCCTCGGTTTCCTTTTGTATATTATGTTACAAACACTATCCCAAATCACCAAAAACTACTTCAGTGTCAATTTTAATAGTCTATGATAGCCCATCAAATAAATAGAAAATAAATTTAATAGTACAGATCTTTCACTTTACATTTAAATTTTTAAATATTTTATATAAAAAGCACTTAGAAAATAATTTAATCATAAACTTAAAGATAGCTTAATTTAGGTCTACTATTCATACACATTTGCCTTAATGGTTGTATAGGACTGGGTGTACAGAGGATATCACAAATTAGGGTCCCTAATCAGGGGTCGATCTCATTGGGAAGGAACAATGTCATCAATATGGAGGTCAAATCCTACTCACAAAGTTCAGATTACCTACTCTATAGACTACCACAATCTGAACTCTGTTCCACAAGAGATCATTCAGGGCTTAGCAGTTCCAACGATAACCCCCATCCTAAAATGGGGTCCATGTGAGGACCTCTCAGAACACAGTGAATCTAACAATCCAGTCAGAATTAAGTCAGAAAATGCTGCAAAAACACAGCTGTGGTGTGGATGCTAAGCTGGGGCGGGGGCAGGGATGCTGGTTTCTGCTCTTGTACTGCAGATAGTCAGCAAGGAGCTGGAATTTTTCAAATGGTAAAGTACATGTTGCTTCTATCACTGTGATGCTCATCTGAGCAACCTACTCCTCCAAGAACTCAGTAATCCATACTACTGTTGCCATATGCTATTGCCATAGACAATGGCAATATTCCCAGGTCAGCAGATGGTGCCTCCACCATGCCTTGTCTTCACGTGACACATTCACCAGGGTACACCCAGAACACACAAAGAATTCAATGGAGCAGTATACACACCCCCCCTTTTTCAAGCCACTATTAATCATCACAAAATAATGTGACATTTTCTGTTCCTGGGCACTGGTGCTCTGATACCTCCCCCTACACTCATGTTTATTCTTTCAAGCCCCAAACTCCAGCTTATAAACTGTTCGAAGCTTACGGTTTTCAGTAAAGCACAAGTCAGGAAAAGGATGGGCTGACACACAGGAAATGAGAAAGAAGTCCTTCCTTGAACAAATACCTATCTGAGGTCCCTCTTCTCTTGGAAGTTTCTAGTTTCCAATTGTCTCCTCAGGCTCCACTCGAGTATATTAATCTCATAGTGCCCTATATCAATTGATCCTTCAATATTTACAAACAACTGCTGTCAAATACAGTTTCAGAAACACCAATACAGTATATAAGAAATATTTTATTCACTTAGGACACTGTTTCCTGAGGTGACTACTGTTTAAAAAAAAACGACAGCAGTTTTTAAACTTTTTTCCTAAAATGAATGTACATTCATTCATATATATACACATTCATATATTTATATAAAGAAGATATATCAACAAATATACATTCATATATATATAAAGAATATATATACATATGTATATACATACACACATATGTGGAAGGACTTCTTTCTCATTCTCTGACTTTCCTTTTCCTGACTGTACCACATACAGACACACACACAGCTGCCCAGCAGCCTGTTCCAGTAGCAGTCAAGCCAGCCCAGTAAAGAGCCTTCCACCACACTAATCTCAGCTACTGCAGGCAGACATTCTAAGAGAAAATCCTTTCACTGAAATACATGGGTGACAAAAGTCAAAACTGCCACCTGACTGAAGATGGACTCTTCCCTCATTCTGATCTGGGAACTACTACAATTTCCTCCTTGAAGGATATAATTTTACATTTTCTTAATGGACTGGGTGGTGGATGAACCCAGCATCTGGCAAGAGACATTACACGTTTTGCATCATTCATTTTTTTTTATTTTGAATAGGTAAAAATATTGGACTCTGACCCTAATCACTTTTAGAGGGAATTACTATATGTGACTTAAAAATGGTTATGCCAGGACATCCCTCAGCATTCAAGAGAGTGTTTCCCTTGTGCTCTGTCAAGTGCCACACAGTATATCAATTTTTATTCCCCTCTCAAGCCTGGTATGCATACTGTTTGACTTCTTAAATTCTAAGTGTAGACATAACTCACAGAAGCCAGGCAAGCACTTGACTTATGGGAGATGGCACATGTAAGATTTATATCAACAACTTTATGTTAGACAAGGTCTGCTGTGATTGTGCAGCAACAGTGCACAACTTCATCTGTGTTTAAAAAGCTATAAAATAAATTGGAAAGGTTTGTTTACTATCCTTCTAATTTCTCAAGCACTATCGATCTAATAACAAGGCATGTTTTAGCATGAGAGCAAAGAATTGGACCCTGGTTTTCTAGAATAAACTTCCCTGATCCCTTTTGCAACATGTTCAGGCAGCACTGTCTAATTCTCAGTTGACCATTTCTACATGCCTGGTAAACCTTTGGCAGCCAGAAGAAATAGTTCCTCTTTCTTTGCATGTAGTTATTATAGAGATAATAATTGACTGCAGCATTATACAATGATTATTCTATACCCAACATCACCAACCTGTGGGTTCTAAACATACATTGTGTGTCTACATAGACTCATATATGTGCACTAACAAAATATGCCCACACCTGCTTCTCCTCCAGAAGCTCTGAAATTATCCCTGTACCCCATCACCAAGAAGCACTAATAATAGTGTGGCAACAGACACTAGGCATGGGGCTTTCTTGGGGCCTTTTACAATTATCTCTAATCTCAAAACTACTGTGAGGTACCATAATCATCCATTTTTAGGGATTAGGAAACGCAGGCTGAGGGATCTAAAGTAACTTGTCTGGAAGCTAGTAAGTGGTGGAAAAGTCTACAAAGCTAATTGTTGACTGGACTGGAATCTACATCCTCATTCATTCATCTCCAACACCTGTGCCACTTGCCTGTGCTCTACTATAGCATGCCTGAATCCAGAGTGCTTGACTTATATACAGGAATCTAGCTTTAAATGGCCCTAGATTCATACACTCCTCATAGATGTTAAAGTGCAGTCAACTTGACAATTTTAAAACATTTTAAGAAAACAGGTTATGAGTTGGGGGTGCAGTACAATTGTAAAGGTGCTTGTGTAGCATGAGCAAAGCTCTGGGTTGATGTAGCACCAAATAAACAAGGCATGGTGACTTACAGCTATAACCCCAGAACTCAGGAGATGAAAGAGGACCAGAACTACACTGTCCTCCACAGCTATGCTGGAGCTCCATCCAGTGTAGCCTACAGGAGACCTCCCACACACACACTTCAAAACTAAACAAACAAACATTTTGGATGAGTGTGTGGATGTAACATCTGCAGTATACAAGCTTATGTAGCATGCAAGTACAGGTGTCTGTGAATATGCATATGAAGGCTAGAGGAGGACGGAGTCTCCTGCTCTACTACTCTGCGGCTTACTCCCTTGAGAAAGAAACTCTCACTGAACCTGGAACTTAGCTGTTGACCAGCAAGTCCCAGAAAACTTCCTTCCTCCACCACTAACAAAGCAAGTTTCAGGCATGAGTGTGGCCACACCAATCTTTGAATGTAGGAGTTGAGATTTGAACTCAGATCTTTATGCTTGGTCAGCAATGACTGTTACCTGCTAAGTCATCTATTCAGCCCAATAAGAGTATGTCAGGGTGGGGGACAGTTCATGTTTCTGGTTTAAAAAAAAATCTGTGTAGAATAATATGGAAAGTTGGGTAATCTCTGAAAATTCACTTTCTAAGTCCTTTGTCTCTTTTTATAAGACCACATTTTATTTTCAAATGTACCAGCTCCTAAAAACACACATCTAATATTTCCTGTGTTCCCCTATACTCCTACAAAAATTAAAAGTCAAACTATTAGAAATGCTAGTCACAGTTATTTGCTTCAGATACAGTCTGTTAAAGTTCTTTAGGAAGTTAGTGTCTGTGACCAAAGACAAAAGTATATTTTAACTAGTCATTCAGTTTTTAGGCTGTATCCTAACTCTCTGAACTATTGGAAGGATGGATGGATGGATGGATGGATGGATGGATGGATGGATGGATGGATGGACAGATGGATGGTAGATGGGTGAGTGGATAGATGAATAGATGAGTGAAAAGGTGAGTGGATGGGTGGGAAGGAGGATGGATGGTTAGATAGACAGACAGATGGACAGACAGAGCCAATCTAAACAACCTGGATTTCACATTTAAGTGTGTAAATGTGAAGGCCAACATTTCTCAGTTCTTAAAACCCACTACAATTATACACAAGGAACATTTTAGCTTTGCCCACGATGGGAGTGTACCCTAACTAATTAAGTAATTACATCCAGATATTTCACGTGGGTGTCAGATGTCAGTACTTTTAAAAGTCTTCCATGTAATGACAAGGTGCAAACAAGGTTGAGAACCACTAACATGCAACATTGTCAATCAACAATCCCTTTTGACATACAGATTGTTTTTTTAAAAAGCTCTTAACACGAAGAAAGTTTACTGATCCTCAATATAGACATAAACTACTTTAAGATCACAGAGAGTGATACAGAGTACAAACTTACATGTAGTTCATAGTGTTTACTAAATAAAACTACTAAAAAGAAAGCAGAACATCTATGATGACTGTTGCTCCCTAAAAAGAAAGGACATTTTTAATTTCTAAAAAGGCAAAAAAATAAGGAGTACAGTTGCTTTTAAGTTTGACTCTGAGGTCAAACTGTGGTAGTCACCTTCCTTCCCTCTTCCCCCTGCCCCACCAGTGAACGAGGACCTTGCAGCAACTTAGGCTTTTCAGTGGTGGAAGACATGTACCACCTCTTCCTGTAGTGCTTTTTCAAGAATTTCCCCAAATTCTATCAACAACATCCTTCAGGTTGATCCAAATGCAGGTGCACAACTATTTTCTAATGTTGTTTTTCTGACACAAATACATTTGTTTCATTTAAAAAGAAACACTTTGTCTGCCTCAAAACACAAAATTAATGTGATTTATCAGTTGAAAATAACCAGAAGTTTGCAAAACAGTGGGTTTGAAAAGAGGTACTGTGGGAGTAGAGAGGGCTGCTCCCGGAAGACATAGGTTATTAAATGAAGACATGGTGCCAGGCATGAGATAACTTCCTAGGAGCCATTGGTCAGGGAAGGCCCTAAGGCACCCACAACAACACAGCTTTGGCTCTTGGTTGCCCACCATACCTAGATGGCAAGGTCCTACTGATGAAGACACCACACATCCTAGTTGCAGAATGTAGGGAAATCTGTATTGAAATGAGCAGAAAACCGTGTCCCTGCTGGCTAGGTTCCATGGTGCCAGAGGGTGCTATGCAGGCTGTCAGGAAAAAACACCAAGGATATGACCCAGCACTGGACCCTGCGTGCTACAGTACTGACCGCTGGGCAAGGTGTATTGACTACTAAAATAGTGGCATTACTGGTATGGAAACTTCTTTTTACAGTGGGCAGTCTCTCATGACTGGTTAAGGTATTGAATATCGCCAGAAGGGCCTGGACGGATATCATGCAGACCCTAAGAAAACACAGATGTCAGCCCAGGCTACTATACCCTGCAAAACTCTCAGTCCTCATAGACGGAGAAAACAAGATATTCAATGACAAAAACAAATTTCAACAATACCTACACACAAATCCAGCATTACAGAAGACACTGGAAGGGAAAATACAACCCAAAAAAATTAGCTTCTTTCAAGAAAACACAGGAAATAATTAACCTAACTACAGTAAAACAAAAAGCAACCAAGCACACAACCTTATGACCACAGCCAACATCAAAATCAAAGGATCTAACAGCCACTAGTCATTAATCTCTCTCAACATCAATGGACTCAACTCTCCAATAAAAAGACACAGATTAACAGAATGGATACGTAAACAAAACCCAGTAATCTGTTGCATACAAGAAACACACCTAAGGCACAAAGATAGACATTACCTGATAGTAAAGGTTTGGAAGACGACTTTCCAAGTAAATGGACCCAAGAAGCAAGCAGGAACAGCCATTCTAATATCTGATAAAACAGACTTTCAACCAAAATTAATAAAAAGAGATGGGGAAGGATACTTCATACTCATCAAGGGAAAATTCCACCAGGAAGACATCACAATCCTGAACATCTATGCCCCAAATACAAGAGCACCCACATTTGTTAAAGAAACATTGATAAAATTTAAACCACATATAGATCCCCACACATTAATAGTGGGAGACTTCAACACCCCACTCTCAACAAAGGACAGATCAACAAAACAGAAATTAAACAAAGAAACAATGTCTCTAACAGAGGTCATGAATCAAATGGACCTAACAGACATTTACAGAACTTTACACCCAAACACAAAAAAATTTACCTTCTTCTCAGCACCTCATGGAACCTTCTCCAAAATAGACCATATAGTTGGTCACAAAGCAAGCCTCAACAGATACAAGAAGATTGAAATAATCCCTTGTATGTTGTCTGATCACCATGGAATAAAGCTGGACCTCAACAACAACAGAAATAGCAAAAAGCCTACACACAGATGGAAACTGAACAACTTGTTACTAAATGACAGCTGGGTCAGGGAAGAAATAAAGAAAGAACTCAATGAAAATGAAGACAAAACATACCCAAACTTGTGGGACACAATGAAAGCAGTGCTAAGAGGAAAGTTCATAGCACTAAGTGCCTTCAAGAAGAAATTCAAGACAGCTCATTCAAGCAACTTAATGGCTCACTTAAAAACCCTAGAAAAAGAAGAAGCAGACACACCAAAAAGGAGTAGACCGCTGGAAATAATCAAACTCAAGGCTGAAATCAATCAATTAGAAACAAATAAAACAATTCAAAGAATCAATGAAACCAAGAGCTGGTTCTTTGAGAAAATCAACAAGATGGACAAACCCTTAGCCAAGCTAACTAAAAGGCAGAGAGACACCACCCAAATCAACAAAATCAGAAATGAAAAGGGGACATAACTACAGACACTGAGGAAATCCAAACAATCATTAGGACTTACTTCAAAAGTCTATATGCCACAAAATTTGAAAATCTAAATGAAATGGACAATTTTCTTGACTTACCAAAGCTGAATCAGGACCAGGTAAATCAACTAAATAGTCCTATATCCCCCAAAGAAATAGAAGCAGTCATCAAAAGTCTCCCATCCAAAAAAAGCCCAGGACCAGATGGCTTCAGCGCAGAATTCTACCAGACCTTCAAAGAAGAGCTAACTCCAATTCTCTTCAAACTATTCCACAAAATAGAAACAGAAGGAACATTACCAAACTCATTCTATGAAGCCACAGTCACCTTGGTACCTAAACCTCACAAAGACTCAACTAAGAAAGAGAATTTCAGGCCAATCTCCCTTATGAACATTGATGCAAAAATACTTAACAAAATACTCGCAAACCGAATCCAAGAACACATCAAAGATATTATCCACTATGACCAAGTAGGCTTCATCCCAGGTATGCAGGGGTGGTTTAATATATGGAAATCCATCAATGTGATCTACCATATTAACAAACTGAAAAAAAAAAAAAAACAAAAAAAACCACATGATCTCCCTAGATGCTGAAAAAGCATTTGACAAAATCCAACATCCATTCATATTTAAAGTAATGGAGAGATCAGGGATACAAGGCACATATCTAAACATAGTAAAGGCGATATACAGCAAGCCTATAGCCAACATCAAACTGAATGGAGAGAAACTTAAAGCAATCCCACTGAAATCAGGGACAAGACAAGGCTTGTCTCTCCATATCTCTTCAACATAGTGCTGGAAGTCCTTGCTAAAGCAATAAGACAGTTGAAGGAGATCAAGGGGATACAGATTGGAAAGGAAGAAGTCAAATTATCACTATTTGCAGATGATATGATAGTATACATGAGTGACCCCAAAAACTCTACCAGGGAACTCCTACAGCTGATAAACACCTTCAGCAAAGTGGCCGGATACAAAATTAACTCAAAAAAAATCAGTAGCACTCCTGTATACAAATACAAAATGGCTGAGAAAGAAATTCAGGAAACAACACCTTTCACAATAGCCACAAATGACATAAAGTACCTTGGTGTAACCCTAACCAAGCAAGTCAAAGATTTGTATGAGAAAAATTTCAAGTCTCTGAAGAAAGAATTAGAAGAAGATATGAGAAGATGGAAAGATTTCCCATGCTCATGGCTTGGCAGGATTAACATAGTAAAAATGGCCATCTTACCAAAAGCAACCTACAGATTTAATGCAATTCCCATCAAATTACCAAAACAATTCTTTACAGACCTGGAAAGAAAAATTCTCAACTTCGTATGGAATAACAAGAAACCCAGAATTGCAAAATGATCCTGTACAACAACAGGTTGTCTGGAGGTAACTCTATCCCTGATGTACTACAAGCTGTACTACAGAGCAATAGTAATAAAAACTACACGGTACTGGCATAGAAACAGAATGGTGGATCAATGGAACCGAACAGAAGACCCAGAAATAAACCCACACACTTATGGACACCTGATTTTTGACAAAGATGCCAAAACCATACAATGGAATAAAGATAGCATCTTCAACAAATGGTGCTGGTCCAACTGGATGTCTACATGTAAAAAAATGAAAATAGATCCATACTTATCACCCTGCACAAAACTGAAGTCCAAGTGGATCAAAGAACTCAACATAAAACCAGACACATTAAATCGGCTAGAAAAAAAGTGGGGAATACCCTAGAACTCATTGGTACAGGAGAAAACTTCCTGAACAGAACACCAAGAGCACAGGCTCTAAGAGCAACAATCAATAAATGAGACCTCATGAAACTGAAAAGCTTCTGTAAAGCAAAGGACACCATCATCAAAACAAAGCGACTGCCTACAGATTGGGAAAGAATCTTCACCAACCCTTTATCTGACAGAGGACTCATATCCAGTATATATAAAGAACTAAAGAAGCTGAAAAGCAGCGAACCAAGTAATCCACTTAAAAAATGGGGAACAGAGATAAACAGAGAATTCTTGTAGAGGAATATTGAATGGCAGAGAAGCACTTAAAGAAATGCTCAACCTCATTAGCCATTAGGGAAATGCAAATCAAAACAACTCTGAGATTTCACCTTACACCCATCAGAATGGCCAAGATCAAAAATTCAAGTGACAGCACATGCTGGAGAGGTTGTGGAGAAAGGGGAACCCTCCTCCACTGCTGGTGGGAATGTAAACTTGTACAGCCACTCTGGAAATCAATCTGGCGCTATCTCAAACAACTAGGAATAGCACTTCCTCAAGATCCAGCCATACCACTCCTAGGCATATATCCAAAAGAGGCTCAAGTACACAAAAAGGACATTTGCGCAACCATGTTTGTAGCAGCTTTATTTGTAACAGCCAGAAGCTGGAAACAGCCCAGATGCCCCTCAACTGAAGAATAGATGCAGAAACTGTGGTACATCTATACAATGGAGTATTACTCAGCAATGAAAAATAAGGAAATCCTGCAATTTGCAGGTAAATGGTGGGACCTGGAAAGGATCATCCTGAGTGAGTTGTCCCAGAAGCAAAAAGACACACACGATATATACTCACTCATATAAACATACAACATAGGATAAACCCGCTAAAATCTGTACATCTAAACACACTAAGCAAAAGAGAGGACCCTAACTAAAATGCTCAATCCCCATCCTGAAAGGCAAAGAGGATGGACATCAGAAGAAGAAGAAAACAGGAAACAACCTAGGAACCTGCTACAGAGGGCCTCTGAAAGCCAGAAGAAGAAAAGAGGAAGCAATTTAGGAACCTGCCACAGAGGGCCTCTGAAAGCCTCTGCCCTGCAGACTATCAAAGCAGATGCTGAGCCTGATGGCCAACTGTCAGGCAGAGTGAATGGAATTTTATGTAAGAAGTGGGAAATAGCAAGAGCTGGAGAAGACAGGAACTCCACAAGGAGAGCAACAGAACAAGAAAATTTGAACACAGGGAACTTCCCAGAGACTCATACTCCAACCAAGGACTATTCATGGAGATAACCTAGAACCCCTGCACAGATGTAGCCCATGGCAGTTCAGTGTCCAAATGGGTTACATAGTAATGGGAAGAGGGACTGCCTCTGACATAATCTGATTGGCCTGCTCTTTGATCATCGCCCCCTAAGGGGGGAGCAGCCTTACCAGGCCACAGAAGATGCCAATGGATGAGAACTGATATACTAAGATCAGAAAGAAGGAGAGGAGGACCTCCCCTATCAGTGGACTTGGGGTGGGACATGCATGCAGAAAGGGGAGGGAGGGTGGGATCGGGAGGAGAGGAGGGAGGGGCTTATGGGGGGATACAAAATGAATAAAGTGTAATTAATAAAAGTTAAATAAAAAATTTAAAAAAAGAAAAGTATTGAATATCAAGGACTGCGTTTTCTGACGAAATCAATATTTTTTAAAAGAAAAGTAAGTATCCTATAAGAAAGTAAATAAGCAAATAATCTGAGGCCATGTGTTGTGGATCATGTTCTTAACGGCAGTGATCAGAGGCAGAAGAGTCAATGCAAGTACAAGGCCACTGTGGGCAATTAGTGAAACCTTGTCTCCAAAGGAAGGCAATGATAAAAATTAAAAAAAAAAAAAAACACACACCTATATTATTCCACTATTGTCATACTAGATATCCCTCTTTTGTACACATACATACTTGAAAGAGAGGCAGGGAGGGGAGAAATGAGATCGACTAAATATATATAAACTGAATCCTCAATGTAAAGAGGACCAAGAAACCAAGAAAAGAGAGTTACTTTCTCCTTATAAGACTGAGTTAGTGTTATGTGACGTCACCTGCTGACACCAGCAGGATCACTTGCCCACTGGGCAGCTTCATGCCCAGACTAGGAAGAGAGGAGAGTTTTTACCATGTTAATTTCAAGCAAGAAGCAGAGCCTCTGGATTCCATGAATTTTCAGAATCTCTGATTTAGGAAGCTGGGGGTAGGATCTGAGATATGAACTGGTCTGATTAGCTAGGGGAGTGCAGAGTGTCAGGGTGGAAGAGGGGAGGATCACACACAGGAAAACCACTGACTTAACAATTTCCAGTTTCCCCTTCCCTAACATCTTTGCGCATGTTTGGAAAGCAGGGAGCCGGAGGATGAACTCTGCAGAGCATCTTACGGGATCTTGTCTACGCTCTTCTTGTTTCTAGACCCATTCCAAACTAAGCAATCCAGACTGATTAATGTGCAGTTTTAAACCACAGTAAGAGTTTGTCATTTTAGCTTTTATGGGCCTTGCAATTCATAAATTACAGCAGCTTTACCTATTCTTTATAACCTGGAAACTTCATTATTAAAATGTTTGAAGCAGGCTATATGGTATCTATCATTATTTAAAAAGTTAATTATATTACAGAAAAGAAATAATTAGATTTGCATTTTTATCTTGGTTTTAAACTTCCAAAGAAGATCACCACAGCTTGCCTGTGGGCAACTGAAAAAAAAAAAAAAAAAAAAACATATAACAGAGAAACAGAGAGGAGAGAGGGTCTGTTTTTCTTGGCTAATTCATGATTGAAGATAGAATTACAAGATATTTTAAGGGCTTGCTGAGGCTGGGGGCTAATCCTAGACTTCTAAGCTTTGTTTATTTCACTGCATGGCAAGAGACTACCAGACACATGTACAATGCCAATAGAAGTATCAAATTGCTTTCGATGGATTTATTTGCTTCTTTCTGAGGCTTTTGGAAGAAGATCCATTACCTGATCAATAACACACAGAACCAGACTGTTTGCTAGAGCCAAAACAGAAGCAGTGTAATTGCCTTTTGTTTCTCAACCCTAAATGCAGTTAGAGAAACGATGCAACCTAAGCCTGTCTGGCAAGGACCCTAGGTCTTGACTGTGCTCTACTCTAGCCATCTTGAAAAGACAATAAATGGAAGGTCCAGCTCTTAAAATTAGAGGTCAATTAGATACTTAACGATGAAGCATATCTTCAAATATATATCTATTATTTTATGCTAGCAAAAAATTAATTAACCAGGTCAAGCAGGCCATGAAGGCTAATGTATAAAGTAATTATTTCTGATCTTTAGACAACTACTTCACATAAAAGGGTAGTCCTTTATTCTGCTCAGCAGATACCTGAAATGTCTGTAGTTAATCATACTGAAGGAAGCTACAGGCAAAGCTTAGCTGAAAGACAGAGGATGTCTCAAGCCATCCTGTTTGATTGCTCAAGATGATCATTTTCTTCCTTGGAATATTTGTGTATCTCTGTATCATACAGGGGAAAGGAGAAAATAAATTTATTGGTGCTCTACCACACAAGTAATGTGGACAAACATAAAATATGCCAATAGCATATAAGAATATATCATAATCAAATTAGAAAACACTACATATAAAATATTCATATGCTCTTAAGAGCAAATCTTTCACAAAACAAAACTGAGGAACAAATTTGGGAGAAAGTTAATAAACAGCATGTTCTATAGCAGTTAAAAGTGGGGGCTTTCAGCATGACAGGGGGCTCTGGAAAGAAATAGCATGGCATTTGTTTTTGGCTTTCTACAGATTGTGTTCCAAACCCAACATGTATCTAAAGTGATAGAGAGGGGCGAAGAATATTGGGTATTAATCATAAAATTGATAATGATTCTAAGTATCTTAGTTTTACGCAAGAAGATGAGTATGCATGAACTGACAACTTCAGCCTTTGTCCAGAAAGCCAGAGGAAATCTCCAGCAGCCAGTTCATCCACAGGAGTCTGTTCTACAGCCAGTCTTGAAGACAGGCTCTTTGGGTGACTCTATTCCTTGCTCTGAAAAGATTCTACTAGTTAGATAACTCTATTCATCTCTGGAAAAGTAAGTTTTTTCACAAAGGTATTCTAATGAGCTGAATTCTTTTACAAAGACTAAGTTGCAGCCATAAGGTGCCATCATTAACTGTATTCCCAATGACAAGTTATAGGTGCCAGTATGGGATATTGTATCCATGAAGAATGGCTTCTGTGATTGAAACCTACAATATGTTCAAATGAGAATAGATGAAGAATTATATAAAAGAACAAGGTATCTAGATTTATAAAATATTTTCATCTACTATAGCCTTACCTTGACTAGTTTATTAAAATACTATAACTATCAAATACATTTCAAAAAGTGGATTTTGTATGTCAGTTCACTTAACTCATGAATGAAATGCTTCAGAACACTGGCTTAGATGCTACAGTGTAGCTGGTAGGGAAAGTAATTTGAAATGACTGAGGCCATTATCTTTCCTTGGAATTACAGTATTAAGAAGCAACTTTGCTGACTAGGAAGCCCCACATTCCATGACTGCTTATTTTTACATTCCATGGTCTTGCTATCCTGGGAATATAAATCATCTCTGACTTTTCCTGGGTTCCAAAGAAGAGATCCACTTAATATGTAACAACTTGGAGGAATCACCATTTTCTCCCAAAACACAAACAGGGATTTGAGTTCAACAGGCAAACAGCATCTATTAATATTAAACTATGTTAATAATCATTTAAATTATTAGCCTAGCTTTTTAAATGGTAAGCATTAGCTCATCAAAACCATAAAAAAATTTCACAGAATCATTTATCATGTTTTTCCAACTTTACTTACACAGCCTTAGGAGAATCTCTTAAAAAGTGTAGTTAGGATCCACCAAGGCAAAATTATGTTTAAAAATATGCTCAAGGAAGAAAAAATATAAAGGAAAACTTATCTGAACTGCACATGTAGGTTCTGTATGACTGCAAATAAAATTTTCATGGAACCTTTAGAAATACTATTGCAATCATGTCTTTTCCTAATTCTAATGAAAGATTATAGTTTTCATTTGGGGCAAATCACTGAAGTTTTCATTTGTTGCTCTTATAATAGATCCAGGTGTGTTTATATACAGTTGTTAAGAGAGTTTAGAGTCCTGATGAGACTTGATAAACTATGGGCAGATGACAAAGGAGAACTCCCCCTTTCAGTGGACGAGAGAAGGGAATGGGGGGGAAAAGAGCAGGAGGGTGGGACTGGGAGTAGTAAAGGAGGGGGCTTCAATTGAGATATATAATGAAAAAAAAAACTGTGAAAAAAATTTAAAAATGAGTCTAGACACTGCACACTGACCTAGAGTAATGTCTTAAATATAGCTGACAGCCAAGGCAATTCTTGCTGAACATGTGTGCTATCAGGTTCTAGGACTTAAGATGTGAGAACGTTAAACGTGTTAAACTTTTTCAAATTGCCTTTGTAGTCACTGGGAGCTTTAAGAAGAGCAGTAGGGAGGCAGAACAGGTAGATCTTTCTGAGTTTAAGGCCAGCATGGATTATACATTGAGACATTGTCTCAGAAAATAAAAAGTTAAGAACTAGATTTACTTTTCAATTATTCTGTTTTTCTGTTCTGTTTCAGATGGAAGAAATGTTTTCTTTTGTCTGATTAAAAAAATTGTTGAACCTGCCTTTAATCTCACATTTTTTTCTCTAAAAGTACATTGAAATTAACCCAACTATAGTCTTTATTTTAAAGTAGACTATGTTTATGGGTGGGGAGAAACTATCTATAAAAATACAGTTAACTCCTGTACTCTTCCAAAGAACTGATTGGAAGGCTGAACATCAAAACTTGCTTTGTAAGTGTCAGAGATAAGTAAGTTTCATGTAAGGAGTGTTTTCAGCATTTGAAAAATTCTTAGAATGGTCTCCCACTGATAAGATAAGTGCTGACAAGATAGGTCTTGTAGCAGGATCCCAGGACAGAAGGAACAGTAAACACGGGCCTAACTGTTCTCTTATTTTAAAAAGCATGAAATCTTGTCAGGAAGAAACTTAAATCCCTAAAATGAGCCTAAAACTGACATGTGTACCTCTGCTGTTTCATAACTTGAATTTCTTAGTTTAAGTGATGATTAGCTAGATTCTTTAAAAAATTTTTTTAATGTGACCAATAATTAGGCAATTAAAATTCTATTAGAAAATTTTTAAAAAGTTTATCTTTCTCTCTGTGTGTCTCTGTTTGTCTCTGTCTCTCCTCTCTCCCTCTCTCTCTCTCTCTGCATGGGCAAGTGGGCACATGTGGGGGAAGCTGCATAAAATGTATATACATGCCTATGGAGGGCAGAAGTCAATCTTACATGCTATTCCTCATGTGCTGTCCATCTTATTTTATTAAGATGGGGTCTTTCATTGGCCTGGAGCTTACCACTGAGGCTCATCTGGTTAGCTGGAAAGCCCCAGGCATGCATCTGTCTCTGCTTCTCGGGTTCTGGGATTATAAGTAGGTTTCTGGGAATGGAGCTCAAATCTTCATGCTGTGTGGCAAGCATTTTACCAACTAAGCTAGCTATCTCCCCAGGCCCATCCCTATCTTCTTAAACTGAATATTCAGATTAATATTTTAAGATTGTGCTCCACAGTTAATTAAAACACATCAATTTCATGCTATAATGATAAAATCATATGTAATCAATAGCTACAACATTTCATAAAAACACTATGAACTGCTGTGCATCTGAGGTTTTCAGTAGCACAGGAAGATGTCAATCAAGACAGTCCGTTGATAAAAATAACACTGGATGAAGAACAGAATATATTAGAAATACATACTCTCATAGGATTGTCCAAAGAGGAAACTAACTGATCATGTTATTCGACACCCTCGAGTTCTTGGAGAAGTAACTAAAGAAACATGCAAGAAACCACAGACTAAAAATCTTAACCCCAGGAGTAGGAAACATACTGTAAATTTTAATAAGGGCAGACAACGGGACACCTGGGCAGCTATATAATTAAGAACCTCAGCATGAGACATGAAAGAGATATCAGTATAAGAAATTATTCCCAGATTTAATTGTGAAATCTGACCATCAAAAATGCAAAAGACATTCATCTTGATTTTGAAATGTAGGATTGAATACAGAACACAGAAACAGAAAAAAAAAAAAAAAAACTAGACAACATATTCCAGCTAAATCCTCCCAGAGAAGTTGCTGAAACAAAAAGCTAAATTGAGGAGAGGTACCTCTTCAGACACTGTTGGAATTATCAATGTAGTCTCAGCGGCCAGCACAGTAAGAATGATTAACAAGATGAAGCAAAGATCTAAGTTAAAATCACTGGTATTGTTCAATACGGTAGAGCATTAGAGGAAGCTATGATTTTATGCAATTGGTGTTTTGGGAGGTGCAAGAATCTCAGCAAAAGCACTGATAAACCTCCGAAGATACTGGCTTGGCTATGGTGGTCCAGATTTCAACAGGTTAGAAAATATCCACAATGAGCAAGAAAAAGAAATCTGTGATTGGCTAAGCATACCTCTGGAACCAGTGTTCTGAAGGTTAATCTACAACCAGTGCTTTCTTCCAGCACGTTCTAGAATTCATAAACTTGTGGTTTTATTCAGAAATAGAAGCCATTCTCCCTACCTATTTGAAACAGCTGTTAGTTGAGTTAATTATCAAGTGTCTAAAGGAACAACATAAATCCAGCTGTCACCTTCCCTTCACAGACCCTGTAATGAACTGCACATTTTTATACTGCTGCTAGAAAAATAAATAAATAAAAACAATGACTTCTGTAAAGTAGGTTATAATTATTCACAACCATTTTTCTTGTTGTCTAGATCATAAGCTCCTTGAAGACAGGCCAGAGTTCTGCTCTCCTTTGTATCCAACACAGTGAGCTTAGTACTTGCAGAGAAATAAATTAATTATTAACAGGCTTTTCCCAGATTCTTCTCAGAATTGACCCAACTGGTCCTCACAAGTAAATAAAAGTAATCTTCTTTCTCTGGCGCTATTACATAATAAAACATAAAGCAGAAAGTGGCTTTTAGCAATAAAAAAAAAAACATCTGTATGCTGCCTTGGAAACAAAGAGGTTGGAGCTTGGTGCATTAGGACAAATGGAAGAAGGCAGGGCTGAGGAAGGCGGGTCGGTGTACTCTGCTCACACATCACACCATAGAAGGTTGCCGTGACCACCACGACCACCACCTGGCTGTCTCCTTGGACAACAACTGTGTACATCATCGTCCTTGAATAACAGCCATGTTGGCACTGTTGATAAGACAAGCATTTACAACACCTTAAATTCAATTTTGAAGGAAGAGCGCATCTACAGATACTCAGATGAGGGTAATAAAACACACTGACCTGGATCTGTTGCTGCAGGAGATTAATCTTGTGCTGCTGCTGTAGAAGTTGCTGCTGTTGTCTTGCGATCTATCAGAAATAAAGTTCCATTAGGTTAAAATGAAACGCTCGCACCTTTGCTATTACCTCTGTGTCCCTCCTGCTACTGCCTGAGTGCTTTACTGCACTTCAGTGCGAAACACTCTCCCTTTGGAAGGAGGCAGTGGGACCAGAGAGGACCTGAGAAGAATCTGAGCCAGTGGGTTGTCTCTGCTTTATCCAGAGGTGCAAATGACAGCCCTGTGCTCTAGCTGGGAGTGAGCTCCCCATTCTGCAGTGACTGGCTGGAAACCACAGACTTTGGAATCTAGATCCTCACAGAAAAAAAAAAAAAAAAAACAGGAAAACCCTGGCCATATTTGTCTAAAGAGGATAGTCTGGCTATAAATAATAATAATAATAAGTAAAATCTGAAAGCGAAAGGCTTCCTAATGTGCCACAGGTCTATTTCTGTCATTTAGCCATGGCAGGCTTATAAACATTATCAAAAGGACATAAAAACGTGCTAAACAGTGAAAAAAAAAAAAAACTTTTAGCTTTTTGGATGATGCTCTGTGCTCTACAAAGCATTTTTAAGGCAGACTATGATGTAATTTAAATTTACCCTTTAGGGTGATGAACTTGTTTTTAGTACAGGAGGTGCATACAAGTGTTATATTCCCTTTCTTTGCACAGCAATCAAACTCAACTTTCAGGAGGTTATCTAGTCTATTAAAAGAAACACTAATCGTAAAATATAAACCCTACTGAAGACCAAGTCTGGCCTTAGGAGGACAAAAACTTTAAGATGGTGAGTTTGTTGCCTAATTAAATAGGAGTCAGCATTCAGCTACTCTCCTTGCCTGCTCACTGCCCACCTCACAGCCTTAGGTTATAAAGAGGTTTCTTTCAGAGTGTGCATTGCAAAACAGGAGGGCATGGGGAGGTGAAGAGCTCCCAGAAGGACCTGGTTTCATTGTGCTTCGTGGTCAAGAGTTCCTCCTTCTATTTATTTCCATAAGTCAGGATTCTAGAATGATCTGTGTTGAGAGTGATTAGAGTTCAGATGACTCTAATCTCTACCTCTATTCATTTTAAGTCTTCCTGTTACCCTCCCTCACCTAGAACATGGGAAATGCCCAATCATGCCATCCAGCATACAATGACAACACAATGAGAGATTTCTTGATGCTGCTCCATGTTTTCTGGTGACAACTGGTTCATACTCAAAGTATGATGCTCCAGTTTGAGAACTGGGATTATTCTTTCTCAGAGTCTAGAGTCCACACAGAATCAGGATTTAATCAGGTTAGGATGTCCTGCTCTGGCTTGTTGCCACTCAAATCAGAAACAGAGCACTCACTTTGCAGCTCTAAGTATGGATGCTGGGACCTCTGAATATTTATCTTCTCTTAGCAAACTGGTGAAACACCACTAGGCATCTAATATTGATGGTTCCTCGTAAATGATAAAGTGCTGCCTAGAAATGCATCGAAACACCACAGCGCAATTACCATCATCCACTCTACACACATGGGCTTGACACAGTGAAGTATGGTGCAGAAGCACCATGTGGCTCAGACTCTGAATTTTATTTGCCAATCGGTTGAGCTACATGCTCGCTTCATTGAGCATGACAACCTAGTTTTAAGTGTCATTTAATTTTCATTTTGAAATATAATTACAAAGTGTTCACTGTAAGATATCACTCGTCTGCAAATGTGTCAAGATTAATTTGTGCTAGCTTATTCACAAGTGTCAATAGTTAATTACTGTGTCATCTCTGGATGGCTAAATGACATTCTAACTTCTGATTTTTTACAGTGTTCCTTTATGTTATTTTCCATTAGGGGCTGAGTCCATATTCCTACATGTGGGCAAATACTCAAGCATATAAAATACCAGACGTCACAACTCATTAAAATCAACAGAGCATATACTGCTCTATATATCCCTGTAAAATACATTTAACTGAAAAGATAATTCCAGTAATAATGTCAAATTTCTAAAAACTGCACATTAATTTGGGTCTGTTTGATCTACGGCACGAGAAACTATGCTATAGATTCATTGTTATATTAATGCACTCTAGGAGACAAGAAAATCATTTGTAAAAAGTGGTTCATTTTTGAAAAAGCATACATTTAAACTGATTTTTTTATTCTCATTTCTGATTCAGTCAAGACCAGCTCTTTGAAGAGCCATGTGCTAATTTGCTTTCAGTGCACTATAAAGAGAGAGAATAAAACCACCCAAACCAACACAACTTTCATGTAGATGAGGAATGGTATATTAATAATTACCTTGGAAAGCAAGCATAAGCCAGGCAAGGCTATTGGGGGAAGAGGGGTGAGTACTTTAAAAGCTAGAGGAAAGAAAAATCACTAAGCTGAAAAGTCCCTAAGTTTTTCTAGAAGAATCCCTTCTTTTCTAGAGAGTAAAGTAAGGCCTGGAGAGAAACCACAGTTACCATTAGGATGAGCTGGGTGCCTCTGTAGAGGACTATACCCAAATAATTCACACCTTCCAAAAGTCATGCTGCCATCAGGTCCAGCCCTGCTGGCGAGGATGCATTTCTTCGCCCTCTTAAAGACTGAATTACTAGAAGTCTCCCTCCTTCCTCCCTTCTCTTTCTTTCTGTCTCTTTCTTTCTTTCTTTCTTTCTTTCTTTCTTTCTTTCTTTCTTTCTTTCTTTCTTTCTTCTTTTTCGAATTTTCATGATCTTATTTTCTGAAGAAAGCCTACAACAAATAGACCAATCAGTGTGATTGCTTACAGAGCTTGGCACCTGCCCTCCACATCTCCAGTTCTCTGGCTCCTTTTGCAATGCTCACCTGTTCTTGTTGTTGGCGAGCAAGGTCCATTTGCTGCCGCTGTTTCTCGATCTGTGAGGCTGCCAGCTTTTTCTGTTCATCATGTGCTGCCAGGAGCTGCTCCCGCAAGCTGATCAGCTGGGTAATCATGGTGGAGAGTTGCCGTTCTTTCTCTGCTAGGCTCTCGGGTGTACCTAAAATGGAAATGAGAAAAAAAAATTTCACCAGCTTGAGGACTGTCTGCAGGAATCAGAGAAAGAAGTGCAGAGTTTAGAAGAACAACTTAGAAAAGGGTCTGGGATGGTGACTATTAGCCACTGTGATTGCATGTGTGCTGTGATGTGCTTAGGGCTCACCATGTCCAGAACTGTATTGTCACCTAGAATCTCCTACCTCCTCTAAACAAAAACCAAAGCAGAACAACCTACCCATCTACTTCTTTTCATGACACACCCATCTTTTGAGCAAACCAAGAAAACTGAGGTACTGAATGGTGGCTGTAGGAGGGAGAAATATTTACTTCAGTGGTTAGCTACAGGCAAGTAGTTCCTGTAAGTTACCCCTTCCCAAGTATCCTTATAAGTAACCCTCATTAAATTCATTGAGTTCCCACAGACTAAAGAATCAAAACAAACAAAGACAGGAAAGCACATGGGGGTGGAGGTTGTTGAGAAGAGGAAGGAGATCAACAAGAGTGGGAGGGGAACAGCAGAGTGTAATGAGAGATGAGTATCATCAAAACACACTATATACTGAAAGTGTTGTAACAAACACACTATTATGCATAGTTAATATATGATAAGAAACTTTTAATGAAAGAAGCCAAAGTTCTACAGTTCTGACCAAAGATCAGAAGCTTTAAATATTTTAATATTCTCTAACTATCCTCTCCACAAGTGACACTATCATCAGCAAGGGTATGGTAGGTGCTTACTAAACACTCTCTCAGGAATTGCCTAGTCATTGTTCTCACAGGCTTTCTATTGTCAAAGGTATGTCTGAAGTTCAGAGGTAAGAGGTCAGTCTCTTGGCCATGGAACATGCTCTCCCAAGAGAATAAAAACTGCCTTACAATAAAAAAGTATTGAGGGCTGTTGTTGTTGTTTTGGTTTGGTTTGTTCCTAGGGATCAAGCTAAGGATTCCACGTTTGTCCTCAAAGGCAACAATGTTGCTTGAGGGCTCCCTCACCCCCTTTGCCATTTGTCACTCTTCAAAGTGAGAAACAGGCTCAGAGGCTGCAAAGGTTATGCATAAGGATGTGCCGTTTAATGAACGCAAAGATGCTGAGCACTTACGGTATGCGCTAATGGCACTGCACAGTCTTTTATGGGCAAATTGCACAGTCTCTTAAGTAAAGGGGACAGAATTCTTTTGTGAATCTAAATTAGAGCATTTTACCGCAGCATAAGATAAGGAGTCTGGTCACTGTACTGGAGCTTCACTGGTTTCATTATAAAGAAGAAACCTATGCTTTGAAAGCTTTTCAGGAAGATGCCAGCAGCTGTCAAAAGGGATGAAGAGTACAGATTTTTGTGAACGTGGAAGGGAGACTTTAAGCCCTGTGAAGCCCTCCCTGCTCCTCATGCCTGCTAAGAAAGCAAGGGACAACCCAACAAGCTAAAACTACCTTAATTGTGTATGTCCCTACTTTCTAAGTGGTCCCAAGGAGGAAAAAAAAAAAGGTGTCCTCAGAGGATGCTGGCTAGCTCTTGCTGGCATAAGATTTCTTCAAAGACAGACAGATGCTGGCAGAAAAGCAACCCAGGTAGGAATACCTTTGGATTTTAATACCAACTCAGATTAAAAACAAACAAACAAAAACTGTGTCCTTGAAAAAAAATACTGATCTGAAAGAGCATCTATAATCAAAATTAAAAGACAAGAGTTAGGTACAAGAAAGTAGACATCCTGATTATGGAAGTACACAACAAATGAAGAATGGCACTTGGAAATCATTAAAGAAGAAAAATAGATTTTATTTCACCAGTAGAATTTTAGGTTAGGTTGAAAAAGAACTTCTTTACCCAGAAATATTAGATAATAAAAATATAAACGTAGGTTGCCAAAGGAGATCAAAAAGTATTTTTAAAACCACAGGAAGCTCCAAGTATAGTTTCATTAAGATATGCAGGAATGAGAAGATACAAGAAAACTAAGGAACTTATTTATTTATTTATTTATTTATTTACTTATTTACTTATTTTTAAATTTAGTAAATATTTTTTTGAATGGGAACAATGTGCCAGGTACTATATCAAATAATCACTATATGAATGTAAAGTACTATTGACAAATTGCAAGCAAATCAAGCATTTTAAGGGGGGTTGACTCAAGTTTGGACCCACGTTCAAGGAAGAAAGCCTAGAAAAACAACAATCTAACGAGAAGGACATGAATTAAGTAGGTAAAGAGAGTAAATACCTTTTGATCAAAGAACTTTCCAGAAAATATGAAACATTACCATCGCAAGGGGACTACAGCTAAGGGAAAGGTTGTGAGTAGTGGGTGGTCAAGAGCTTTCAAGAAGGAAAAAAAAAAACCAATATAGGCTTTGTTCTGCGTTTGCATGCTGGGGGGATATGGGCTTTGGTGTCTTTCAGCGATTAAATAAAGGTGATTAAATATGAACAAGGAAAATAAAAGAAAGAAGGGTACCAGATGAGGCTAAAAGGAGGAGGAAAATGTCACCCCATTCGGCCCATGTAGACCGTATTTGGTGAGTTTTCCCTCCTTTCTAAGAGTAAGGCAACATTGTAGAATTGTTTACACAAGGGCAGTGCTGTAGCTGTTATGTGGAGAACAGGCTGGAAAGTTCTGAAATCCAGTGGAGAGTGTGCACATTTTATTGCCTATGTTTGTGTCCTATTCTTGATTCACTGTAATTTTCTTTTACACTTGGCTATATGAGGTGAGTTAAAGGCTTTCTGAAAACCGGGACAGCGGCCCTGCCAGTGTTGTTAGTTAATAAAGCACCCTCAGAGTGCTTTGGGTAAGGACCAAAGGCACATAAGTTGGATTGATCTTTATGTTTTTCAGTGAAGACAAATTTTTCCCTTCTCCATTTTTAAAGCCTTTTCAACAATCCTTCATTTATTTCTCTTTGGGCAGTATGTCAATGACAGCTTCTTTTTCAAGGTGGAGCCAACAGTGCTGTCTATAAATGTTTGGGTGACTTCATTATGTAGACCTGAGGTTAGAGAATAACACCAGTTAGATGACTCACTTTACAGAGTATGAAGACAGTGAAACTGTTTGATTGCAAGCATTAAGTGTGATCTAGAAACTCTTCCACTGGACTTAGCCATGTGTTTAAGGAAAGTAAAACAATGAGGCAGCAGTATTTGTATGTTAAGGATTTGGGTACTCATGTAATACTGTCAATATTTTTTCTTTAAAACTTTAGTAAAATTTATCAAGAGATCAGTTGATAGATAATTTATAGATGATTGATATAAATGATAGAAAAGATAGATTATAGATAGACAGATGATAGATAATTGATAGGTAATTGATAGATATAAATGTGGCAGAGGGTAATTAATGATACATAGCTAAATAGACATAGATAGTAGGTGATATATGTAGCTTGATGATAAATGATAGCTGGACAGATATAAATGATGGGTAATAGGTGATAGCTAGATGACAGATAATAGAGAGATAGGTGTTTGTATAGCTATGAGTCACAATAATGGCACTGGGTGAAATGCAGCAGCATAGCAAATCTAAAATTCACTTAAAATGAGAAATCCTATGTATAGCCATCAGAACTCTTGAGTTCTGATCAGAGAGTAATACATTCAAATAACATAACAACTTATGTTCTCTGAATGCATAGGTTAGGGGGGTAATCTTTCTGTTCCATACACATTGTATAAGTTTGGCACAATTAATTTAAAGATCAGTATTTGTACATATACTCAGATTTTTTCTGTTTTAATTGATGAAATGTTTACCTACCCTGCTGTAATAAAAAATAGTATCAAGTACAAATGATAGTGATCAAACCAAACTGAGAACACAAGTTATTTCATTTCCAAACACATTTAGTTGACTTGAGATTTCACCATTACAGAGAAGTCACAATGCCCAAAGCGGCTGAAAGAAGAGGCAGCCAAAGGTCCACACAGGACTCTGAAATATAGTCTGGCTATGCTAGGGAAGGCAAAAGATGATAAGATGCCTCTTCAATTAACCTAAGAATGTGTGGGGAAAATCTTACCCTAAATTATATTTTGAGATTTGACAAAATCAACTTAGATTGATTAAATAGATAGATAGATAGATAGATAGATAGATAGATAGATAGATAGATAGATAGATAAGAACTAAAATAGGAAAGATCAGAGCCTGAGGATGTACCCCATCTCAGTGGGCCAGCAGAGGTCATTAGTTTGCCTAACATCATCTATTTCATATCTTTAGACTATCTTAAAATGACTCTCTCAGACCCATTGCCAGAAAATAGCATCTTCTGCCTCCCACACAAAACCAAAGGTGGTTTCATAAACTACAAAAAGAGCCAGCAAAAAAGCTTCTGTACACAGCTTTTCTCCAAGTCAGTGCGCCTGCTTTTATTGTATGTCACACAGGGTGCGCCTGACACTCCACCATAAACTGTATCTATTCTCCAACTGCAGAGGCAAAGCTGTGAGCTGCTGGGAGGTTTTTTCTTTCCTTCTCTTTCCTTTCTTTCCTTTTTCTTCCATGGGGTCATCTTTATCCCCAAACCACATCTGTCTTGAGTTTCTCTCGGATTAGTAAGGTGGATCAGTGCTCCCCAGGGCCTGCTCCAGCTGAAGTATTTTAATTTGACTAAACACCTGATTTATTTTATCTCTCCGATGAGAAAGGCAGTTTGTCTTAATAGAGCCTGTCAGCCCACAGCCCCATTCACAGCAATTTACAGGCGGCCGGGGACGCGGGGAGAGAAGAGTGCTGCGATTCTGTATTTTGCCCTCCTCTGGAAAGCACCTAAAAGCAGCTATTCACCGCTACTGCATGTGGCATTTTAGAACTGAATTAGCTTCTTATTCAAGTAACTGCACTTGTTGTGAATAGCTTATCTGTAAAATTGCTACATTCACTACTGATTTTATTAACCTTTGGCTCTATCACAAAATGGTCTTCAGTTAGGAAAGACCTTTAAAATTGACACATTTTTTTTCTGAGGGGCCTTTATTCCAGTGACTTCAGATTTACTGAATTTGATCCATTGAATTCTTTACCAGTTGTAGTTAAAATTTTGAGTCTCAATAGGAAGTCAATAGTGTGTAAATAAGGAAACACTTTTCAAAATGTAAATATGGTGGCAATTTCCCTCATCAAAAGTTTTCAAATACCATCTTTTATTATAACAGTTTCAGAATCAGCCCTCTAGCCTTTTTTGGTCAGAATCTGAAGAACCTGGAAAAATTAACTAAAATAGATAATTTCTTTTTTAACTTTGACAAACCTCCCTTTAGGCTCAACACCAAAAAAAAAAAAAAAAAAAAAAAAAAAAAAAAAAAAAAAAACAAAAAAAAAAAAAAATATAAAAAAAAAAAAAAAAAAAAAAAAAAAACAAAAAAAAAAAAAAAAAAAAAAAAAAAAAAAAAAAAAAAAAAAAAAAACACAAAAATATATAAGAATTTACATGGAGCAGATAATTCCTTTCTTCATTTAAAATAGAAATCAAAAGTCATATTTAAGATTAAAGTCTTCCCCCCATCAGTTCATAAAAGTTAGCACCATAATCTGCCAGTTAATTTTGCCCATGTGAAACTCAATTGGTGCCACTAGAAAAAGGCTGGGAAAGTTAAAGGGTTCCAGGGCAGGGCCAGGCTGGGCCAGGCTGGGCACTTTGCATGTGGAACTGTCTCACTTCTTTTTAAATAGACCCAGGCCTGTAAGTTCTAGAGCACAGGAGTCTTTCATAGCTTACCCCTCAATACTTGCTCCCTCAAAGCAGAGCACTACTGTTCCGAGAACTAAGTGTTTATAAGTAGAAAATGAAGAAATGTACAAAGCAGCAGGGCAGAAGACAAGGAGATATTTAAAGACAAGGGGGAGGGAAGAAGAAACAATGGGGGAAAGGTAAAGGGGTGGGAGGAGAGAGAGGGAAGAGAACAGCTAAATTAAATTTCATGCATTTCCCTTGTATGTTTTTTATTTCTAATGAAATGAGGGGCTGTGTTGTTAAAGTAATATTTATCAAGCCAAATAAAGCCAATAGCAAGCGCAAGCTACAGTATCTGAAGCATGTCAAAGGGCTTCAACCAGCCTAACCAGCCTAGCCTAACCAGCCTGCTTCATTGGATCCATGGGTGAGTTACTTTAACAGACTAGATAGAACATCACAATGAAATTACTAAGAATCCACAGCTAAAAATGCCTGTGCGTGGTGTGATGGAGAGGGTGGGCAGAGATGCTCGCGTGGGGTTCCAATGAGGATAGACTTTTCCACATCAGTCCTAGAAAGATTAAAGCACTTAACAGTAATTTCAAAGTGACGTCAATCCAGGATCTCAGCCAACAATCCAGAAAGATTTTAAATTAAGTTGAAAAGAAAAGCTTTTATGAATCAATTCCCCGGTCAGGTCTAATTGTCTTTAAATGGACATTGTTTGAGAAGAAAGCTAAAACTACAATGCCAATCATGAAAGAAAGCCACACTTGATCTTTCCTGCCCTCAGATAGCCTGGTCAAGCTGCTGCTTTTCCCACTGCAGCCCTGCGCACATCAGATGGACTGTGATGTTGCTACTTCACAAGCCCAGGACATCATTTAGCCCTGGCCTTTTTTGATGGAATCTTCTTTTAAATGTCACAAAATAGGGCATCAAAAAGTCAACAAATAAATAAATAAATAAATAGACAGGGTGAGCTGAGGAGACCTGCAACACAGCAGAAGGTTCCTTGATAAAAGTTACTTTGTGGTGACTGCCTGAGAAAGGACCCCTGTCCCAGGGCACCAGAGATAATTGAGTCCTGAACCCAACAGCAATCTAAAAAGCTTTCTACTCTAAGGGCCCCAGTGCATCATAAAGATAAAAGATTTCAGAATGAAAAAAAAAAAAAAATACCACAAAGCCCTCTATTATTTTAACAGGCTTTGGTTACAACAGCTGAACCAATAGGACCAAATCCTGAAAGACTTTTTTCAAAACAGCAGAGCACTGGAATTGCTTTGTTTTCTCCTCAGTCGGCTATTGTCATGGCTCCCATATGCTCCCCTCCACTCCTCAGTAAATAAAAAGTTTAATAAATGCAGCAATTGTGCTCTTCAAAATGGCTTCAGGAGTGTCACACAGGAAACTGGCCTCATGGCCTGAGACAGAAGCATTTTTCCCACTAAATGTATGAGAATTTCCCCTTCAAAATGTAAAGAAATCTATCTGAAAATGTCTTTCAAATTTACTAAACAAGAGACAAGACAACCCAGGTCCTCCCTAAATAAAGACCAGTCTCCTGTCTATACCAGGCACACTCACCTCTCCTTAGCTTCCCTTCTTCCTGGCTGTAAAAGGAAGTGTGTTTCCTGGATCAACTGAGGTCTATTCATGTTGCAGATCCTAACAGAGCAAGAACAATCCATGGAACTCTGCCATCTGGGCTCCCAATCTCACAGCTGGGCACCAGCCCACTGTGCTTTATTATCCAATAATTTTTGGGTCCGGAAATGAAGGCATCCTGACACATCTCTTCTTCAGTGGGAGACAGGTTGCTAGGTGTGTGTTACAGGCAGTAATGGCTATGTCTCCATAACCCACACATAAAAATAACTTCGCCTTCCAGAAACATGGGAGTCTCTGCTCCTTTATGGGGAAGAACAATGAATCATTTTGTTTCAATCACCAACTTCTACAGACTTGGCTTCTTTGGACCATCATATCTCGGGACGGGAAAAGAAGAGTAAGACAGGCAGACTTTATTAAGGCAGTATTATTGAAATGTCACTTATGTGTTATATTACGAAGTCCACACTGTAAACATGGCATTGTTATGTTCATGTCACAGATGAACAACTAAATCACTGAGAGCCTATGTAACCTCACCAACTTACAAAGCAGTTGACTGGATCTGAATCCAAGTCTTTTCATTTCCAATCCACGTATGTCCAAGGCTACCAACCCTCAGCTCAAGCTGAAAATATAATCAGAGAATATGGAGAAGTGAGAAGCAATGTTGTGAGGGACCCACAGGGCATTTTTAATGCCAGGTAAATGTTAAACATAGACAACTGATGTTTTTATATTTTTTATCTTTTTAAAGATTTTTAAAAATTATGTATATATGTGTTTGTGTGTGCATGAGTACAAATGGCCCCTGGAGGCTCTGGGGCTAGAGTTACAAGTAGTTGTGAGCTACCCAACAGGGGTGCTAGAACTAAACGTGAATCCTCTGCAAGAGCAGTATATATTCTGGACTACTGAGCCAGGTCTTTGGTCCCAGTAACTGATATTTTTAAGGAAAAATAATATATAGCTTCTCTTTAAGGTTGTATTTGCAAAATAAGTTTAAAAGTTGGACTAGGAAAACAAATAGACCGAGTTCGGAAGCAAACTGAACTTTGCCAGGGAATAGAAGTGAAAACAGATCTCAACGTTGACAATTCTAGAGTTCCTCAAGAGATGAGCAGCTTGGCTGGCAGGGAAGACCCTCTATGTGCTTATTTTTGAAGCCTACCCTCCTCTTCACAAACAACATATGGCCTCCTGCTTCCAAGCCTAGACATAGTGATGATGCAGGCCATGGCATTCTCTGACACTCTCTAACATTCTAGATAGAATATTTACAACACCCATGAAAGTCTGAAAACTTCTCAAATATTTGCATGTGTCAAGTGTCAAGTGTGTTACTGCCCTGGATACAGTGTATATGTAGACTGAGACAAGGGCTGGCCAACAGGAGGTTACATGGGGAAACATCACAAAGTCTTTTAAAAGTCCTAAGTGCCACATGCCGAATATACACACACGGACACTGTGCCCATCCAGGTGTATTTGTGATTTTCCTGATGTAAGTCAGGATAACTCCTGAACTAGCCCTGCATCACTCAGTACATCCAATTTAGATTCTACAGGGACTGTTCTGTGATAAGAGCTTTCTATGTGTTAGCCCATTTATTCTTCTGAACAGTTCTTGGTAGAGGGCTTTTATTCTTATACTAGGTTATGTTTTGTTTACCTGAGTCATAAACAATTGTATATGTATATATGAATATATATGTATGTGTATATATATATATATATATATATATATATATATATATATATATATATATATATATATCAATGGTGTAGTTATTGCATATTGCATGAACATTAAAGAGAAAATCTGGGTTCTTATGTAATCATATGTGGTTGGTAGTTTCCAGAATTACATGGCTGAGCATCCAACCAGGCCATTTGTGTGCGCCCACCCATCGGAAACTCAAACGATGAGTTTGTAAAGGCTTATATAGTAGCAAAACTTTGCTTTTTTTCCATTGTTATTTCATAGTTCAATACAGATGGACAAATATGTTCTTTTTATTCTCAGCTTTGGCTGATCCTGTCTTCTGGTTAAAACAAATACTGCCAAATTTATCTCATCCTTGTTTTATGGACATACACTATGTTGAGAATGCGCCTTTGAAGGTTTTCTAGTAGTTTTCTGAATGTTAGCTACAGAGAGAAAGAAAACTAACCCTGGATCTAGAAGTGACCAGGGGTCTCCTACCGAGGATGGTGTCAAACACACTAGACTACAATATAATGAAAATATCCAGAATATTCTTTAGCCTTTTCTTATAAAAATTAAAAGTCAATGTGTGTTTATTCAAAAATTATTCAATAATTTTTTTTTATATTATCATAATAAGAAATTCACTCAGAAGTATTTAGAAAGAAAGCTCAATTTGAAGTCTAAATGGTTCATTTTATGTGATTGTAGATTCCAAAGAGAGCTTGGAAAGAATTTCATAGAGTCATTTTTAACTTTAAAACATTTCTAGCTTTACAATTGTCCTATCAATAAAAACTAAGAGATTTTAACTAATGTTTTAACATAAAGGCAATTTTTGTCTGTGCAATACAGAAACAAGATAGAGGAACTATTTGAAACTCACAGAGAATAGAAGAGCACAACTAATGTGGTGGGAGAGACATACAAGTAAGCAGTGATGCTCATCACATTCTGAAGAGACAAAAGTCTGGAAGGTAGTAAGATTATTGAAAGAAGTTGAATTTTAAGCGTAAACTTCTCTAAAGATGGCATTTGAGAATACATAAACCTCAAGTGTAGCCATGGACAGTCACAGATAGACCTTCCTGATTCCCAGCCCAAGGTTAAAAAACAAAACAAACAAAAAAGCCCCACTCTGTTGATGCTTATTGAATACCGGCACTCTAAGAATGTATCATAGTGCCACACAACTTAGTAGGGAAGGTTGTCATCAAGGGAGGACAAGTAAGCAGCTACCACATATACTTCCCACCTGAATGCCAGCTCCTCAGTGGCAACGACTATGTCACCAGCATCTCTGGGGGGAAAATGCAGATGTGATGCTGACTAGTACTTCTAGGCTTAGTAAAGCTGAAATGCCTTAATAACCAGCTCTAAATCAGGAATTCACAAAAACAGTTGGAGGTGGGCAGCCACAGCAGTTAGCAACCCAGATGGATTGCTCTGAATCCCAGGAAGCCTTGTGCCAAATAAGACTTTCTTCCAGTTTGGGGAGCACTGTAACCAAATGAGCCTGCTAGACCTGGCCATCTCAGCCACTGTACATATAGCACCGAAATTCAGAGAACGAAAAGAGGTAATTTAAGGGTGTTAAAAATATTAAAAAAGTTCGTGTTTAGATTAATAAACGTTTTTGAGTACTTATGATGATACCAATCCCTACTGCTGGAGTTAATCATATTTTTGTCTGTAGTTCAATAAACTTGGGAAAGTGAGAATTAGAATGGTTAAGACTTGTCCGTAATCATATGGACTGTATTTTGTTGAGTCATGATTCTAAGTCAGTTGATCTATTCACCAAATCTCTCTCCAGCAAATCAATGTGTTTTTTTTAAACAGAAAAGCACAGATAACATCATATATCATTGACTTTATGCATAGTCCTCAAGAAGTAATTCTGTGTTATTAAATGTTTAAATATTTTATTGGTAAAGACAGTATGAATAGGTAAAGTATACTTAGAAAATTATATTAAGATCTATAAACATAAATGGAGGGGACTGAATGTACATTAATTAATTTGAAACTACTCGGAAAAATGTTACATCTAGAAATTAAATTTCAAACTGTTTGAAATGTTTTGTCAAATAATTCTATGAATATAAAACTCTAAGTTATGTTAGAAGAAAGAATTAACTGGAGGACTATATAAATTACACAGTCTAAGCATTTAAAAGAAATATTTTTAAATATATTTAAATATTTTTATATTATTGGATAAATTATTTCTAAAATCACTTCTTTTGATAAAATTGGCTTATGTACCAATAACCTCCAGCTAGAGTTCAGTTTCTGATTCTTAATTCTGATTCTTAATTAAGTCAGTGTAGGGAGCTATCAATAAGGTTAAAGTTGAATGAAGAGTTAAAATCACCAAAAACGTTTTAAGGATGTTTTAAAAGAAAATACAGTTTATATGAGTAAATTAATCACTTTTTAATTTAAAAAAATAGAAGAATGACCCTTATTGTGATCTAGAGCTAACTAGATTTGACACTTATCCATATCAGTATTTCCAAACATTTTAAAATCAATATATTTATTACTTTATTAAGCAACTATAGAAAGCCAATCAGCTAAACAAAATCTCCTTGGCTAATGGAAGTATACAGAACACAGGAAGAAAACTAGCACATTGAATAAGCTTTCATGTGCTATTAACAAACCCATTTGAGAATCCAACTCTACTAATAGAGAAGCATTTTAATTATGGAGTATTGGCAGCTTTGCTTCCAGTTTAAACAATCTCAAATGTTCTTTGACTTTCTGAAGACAATGCAATTTTCCATCACACTGACACAGGCACAGAATATCTGCGAAGTTCTGCTGAAAATGTTGGCAAGTTCTTTCTATCTCAATAATATGCTGGGATTCTAAAAGGACTTGGTTGTCATGCAGAGTTGATGTTTATTTTTTATGTTCCATGGCAAAGACAATTTACCTAATCTCATTTTTGGCAACAGTAATATATAAAACCATCTTGGGTCCTTGTTTTTCTCTTAACTTTCTTAATTTTAACTTCTCAACACCTACAACAGGTCCAGCATACAGGTGAGTAGACCTTCAAAAACTGTTGAAAGAAATTCTGTCATGTGAAGTCATTTGGACAACATATCACCTACGCTAGGCTATTCCTTTCATGAAAGGAGATGCCATTAGCATTATAGCAATAACTTGAGTGTGAGATTCAGGACACCTGGTAAACCTGGACATGTGGGCACTCCTGCCATAACTTATTCTCAGTGCCATTTCTAAGTAATATCACAGACACAAAAGATCCACAGTTGATAAACAAATCTCCCAAGAGTCCTATGATATGAGCCTATGCAGTTTGCACACCTGACATAGATGATGAAATTTTATATGTAAGTACGTTCAATTATTTATTTCAAAAAAGTAGAAATTTATAATAAATATGTACTATGTAAATATATAGGTGAATACATAGGTACTGATATGATTTTTATTTAGACTAAACCTACCAATGAACCAGGTTGTATACTTTTGGTTCCATGACTGCTGAACTGTCATGTATTTTAGAGAAAATTTCTTAATTTAACATTAACAAAAATATTCTATAAATTCTTATAAAAAGTGATTCCTAATTAAGGGAATTTTCAGACTATATAGATATCCCCCTTCTAGAAGAAAAAGATTTATATCTTTACTCAATAATTAACTAAGGAACAGAAAATTGCTCGCGCAAAATATAGTATCAAAAATGCCTTTATTTTATAGCATTATATTAGTATAAACTTTAAGTTTTTTGTTAAGTACATGAAGAAAGTATAAATACATACATAAATGTGGCATTTATATTTGCTCCTAAAGATTCTAAACTCATAGCCATACACCGTAAGGAAATAATAAAGCTCATCATAAAGAAAGATCGAGACTAGTCAAATGTAAAGCAGAAACTTTCATAAGCCAGTGAAAAATGGCACCAAATATAAGTGTGGATAGGACTTACAGGTCAAAGAAATTAGATTTAGTGGCTTTAATGCCTCAGCTCTCCCTATTCAAATAACAGCATTAAAATAGTCATATACCAATATTATTCTAAAGAGTCTATAACTAAATCTCTAGATTAACAGCAATATTACTTATGCAATGTCTTACCAACTCAAAAACTAACTCCTACATTATGAGTAGAAAAAAAGAAATGAAAGGAAATGACCTATCCTTTATGACTGAGTCTCATCCGAGCCCTAATTAAATTTTCAAGTTCATACTTCCTCAGTTCTAACCTGTCAAGACACTTCTAATATCTCAAATGTAAGACATCTGAGAGATCTGTATAAGGAGTAGTCAGTACAAAAACTGAAGTCTCTAAACCAGGTAAAATTGTCTAAACGACTTTGTGCAAACAAGCAAACAGGATACTAAGGAATCTATGCTTTGAAAACGAAACAGTGGCTCAGCAGGCCTGCAGCTTTATAGATACAGCTCCACATGATCCTGGAGTTACTCCTTACTTAGTTTGCTTCATGATATGAAGCTCAGAGTAAGAAAGGATGTGTAAGAGGCAATTTTTTTAATGAAAAATTCTGAATTACTAAAACATGTATTAATTATGAGTTTTGAAGACCAGAAAAACAAAAAAGCAAGTGGCGGAATCACTGCAACCCAATGTCACTAAATATAGACTCAGAGCCATTGAGGTTTCTTTTCCTTTCCGTCCAGAACAAATTCAATGAAACTGTAACTATTAACATTTGGAGAAAACTTGGTTTTCTGACATCTTTTTCTAAGCAAAGGATTAGTCAGGTAAGTGTAGAAAATGGCTGAAACTGAAAATGAGCAGTGGTGTTTTCTGTGTGGCAGGAGGTAAACAGGACAAACACTGGCCCAAAAAAACTCACACTGTAGGACTTTGGGGCCAAATGTACTCTAGACAATAGAGTGAACTTTGGATTCAAATAAAAGCATTTCTAAGTTTTAATTATCTTTGCAGAAAAAAAAAATACGGTAAGCAAAATATCAGACATGGATCTGGTCATGTGTTAACATGTAAGCCTATTCCTGAGCTAAATGTAAGCATCTGTATAGCTGCTGATCTGAGTTCTCAGTGCAAATAAAAGCACAGGTGACCAAGCTGACCAGCACTTGCCCCATCTCTGCCATTACCACATACCAGATGAACAACCACTGTAGCTTAGATCACCTGGGAAAAATCAAACGGAGTTTTTTCTTTATGCTTCAACAAATAAAAAGCGAGATCATCAGTAAGGTAAAGTGATGTATTCATTTATCTCACCATTAAGATTCAAAATCATAATAGATTTCTATCAGGGCAATAACTCTTCCAAGATTAATAAAATGGACAGTAAGTAATTTTGAGTATAAAGTGACTCATTTTACCCTATTTTCCTGCTGAACTAATAAAATATAAAACAATCTATTGGCAAGTGAACTTGCCTAAACAAGTATCAAATGAGCTTATGTAAAAGTTTTGTTTGCATGAACTCAGTGGCTGGGGAGGGGGGGGCAGCCTTACCAGGCCACAGAGGAAGACAATGCAGCCAGTCCTGATGAGACCTGATAGGCTAGAGTCAGATGGAAGGGGAGGGGACCTCTGCTATCATTGAACTGGGGAAGAGGCTTGGAGAGAAGATGAGGGAGGGAGGGAAGGGGGGAGGGATTGGGAGGGGATGAGGGTGGGGGCTTCAGCTGGGATACAAAGTGAATAAATTATAATAAGTAAAACTTGTATTAAAAAAAGAAAAAAAAATTGTTTGCAATACAATGAGACAGGAAGGATGACAGTGTCTTGGCTAATTTGTTCATGAAAATCAACATGACACAATATAATCCAAACACTTAAAAGGCTGGAAAGTGCTTTGAAAGCTCTAATGTTACTAACAAAAATCATTATTTTGTATCATAGATACTACAAAAATGGTAACATGTTTTATAATAATAGATAAATTTACTTATTCCACAATGCACATATCACAAACATCAAGTAACACACAATATTGCACACAATTTTGTCATTAAAAACTATAACAGTTGATACTGACATCTTCACCACGTTAGGAATGACGGCCACGCAGGGAGGACATATGCCACACTCACAGAGCACACAGCCAGACCCTGACCTATTTGCTTTTCTAAGTCAAAACACGCACACTCACACTAGCAGTATATGCTGACATGGCAGAGGCAGCAGAGTTGCAGGTTCTAACTCAAAACACACTGTTCTTTCTTTTCCCTCATACATCATGCTAGTATGTGGATTTGCTTGTGTAGGGCACATGTCTACGTAGGCTTGTGTAGGGCACATGTCTATGTAGGCATGTGCCTGTACACAGGTACACAAGTAGAGGCCTGAGGCTGACTTCAGGGACCTTCTCCAATCTCTCTGTACCTTACTCACTGAGGCAAGGTGTTTCAGATGAATCCAGAGCTCATGGAGTGCAGACCTAGTCTGGCTAGCCAGTTTGCTCAGGAGGTCACCAGTCTTTGCCACCCAAATGTTGGAGTTATGGAGGGGCAGCACACGTACTCAGCATTTAGGTGGCCTGGGGAGCTAGAAACTGCAGTTCTCGCTCTTGTGCAGGGAGCACTTTAGCTACTGAGCCATTTCTCTAGTCCCCAAACATACTCTTCTTTCTTCACCTTAAAATTTTTGGAGGTCTCATTAGCACCAAACCACCATCAGACTTATTTTCCCCCCAAAGTCCCAGACAGGGCCCATGCACTGCAGTGGCCTGGAAAGCCACAGAAGAAAGAGTGAGTGTAGCTGCGGGCATACTGGACGTGGTCTCTGTGTGCTTGTCTCCAGGGTAGCTCTCAGCAAGTCAGTAAGATAGTCACACAATGAAAAGTACTTTCCCCAACACTCCTGACTGCCTCCCATACTGGTTCTATCACCAGATGGAGATGGTTTCTAAACTCTATCTTATCTTTTCAAAAGTAATTGCGAAGTCTTTTTTGAAAAGCATACTTACCCAGTCATAGACTCATAAAATCACTGTTGAAGAGAATGAAGGGATCATTAAACTCCACATTTTATAAGTAAGGAAGCTAAAAGCAAGGAAGGGAGGGAAGCATTGCTGATATCATGTAGTTAATTAGCTAGGGCAGAGTTAGGAATGGAACCAGAGGTCATGAGTATATTGCTGGGAATTGAACCCAGGACCTGTTGCATGCCAGTAAACCTTGTTCCCAGCTCTAGGAATCAGACACCTTGAGTCTCAGAACAGAATTCTTTCCACTATAAGATGCTTCTTATTGTTGTTATTTTTAAAATTAAGTTAGATAATTCACTTTATTCACTTTAATTCCCATTAGTTTATTTGTTAATCATTTTCTACCTTAAAAGTAAAGTGCTTTATTTATTAGCAGATTTAAATTTCCCAAGTATATCATATGATTTATCAATGAAATGCCAATCAAGCAGTAATGGAAAAAAAATGTGCAATTATACCAAGGCTTTCCTTCTAGATGCTAGAGTCTAGAGCCAGTCTGAGAGTCTTCCCATTTTGCTGCTTTTGGGAGAGTAATCATTGTTTGAGAGAAATAAACATAACAGAGTTGGATACCTAAAATATATATATTAAACTGTTTTTATAATATTACTGATTTTTTTTTCTTTTCACTGTATTGATATTTGCCCTTATGGTGCAAAAGTAGTGGCAGGTTAAACTGCTATGGTATTAACATAAATTAAGGCAACAGTACTGACTCTGCTAGTGCCTGTAGATGCATATGGAAACATTCATTAGCAGGCTGGCTTCACTAAAACTTCTTGATAAAGCAGTAAAAGAGATTAATTTTTTAAAGTTCATTTTGGAGTAGATTGTATAAAATAATGTGCCTAACGAAATGAAATAAAAAACACTGTTGCTAAATGGCAAAATATAGTTGTTGTCGTGAGAAAAAGCACATGTGTGATGCTCTAAGATGCCAACTAGATGCTTTCTCTAGAGAAAACAACATTCTCCTGAGAAAATGATTGATAGACAAAAGATGTTTACTCAGATTTAGATCTTTAACATGAATTTTGAAAAACTAAATTAAGAGAGCTTTTGAAAAAAGATTTTAAAAACTGGCTCCACAGGATCAATGGAACCGCATAGAAGACCCAGAAATAAACCCACACACCTATGAATACTCGATTTTTGACAAAGGAGCCAAAACCATTCAATGGAAAAAAGACAGTATATTCAACAAATGGTGCTGGTCCAACTGGATGTCCACATGCAGAAAAATGAAAATAGATCTGTATTTATCACCCTGCACAAAACTAAAGTCCAAGTGGATCAAAGACCTCAACATAAAACCAGATACTCTAAATCTGGTAGAAGAAAAAGTGGGGAACAGCCTAGAACTCATTGGCACAGGAGACAACTTCCTGAACAGAACACCAACAGCACAGGCTCTAAGAGCAACAATCAATAAATGGGACCTCATGAAACTGAAAAGCTTCTGTAAAGCAAAGGACACTGTCATCAAAACAAAACGCCTGCCTACAGATTGGGAAAGAATCTTCACTAACCCTTTATCTGACAGAGGACTAATATCGAGTATATACAAAGAACTAAAGAAGCTGAAAAGCAGCAAACCAAGTAATCCAATTAAAAAATGGGGAACAGAGCTAAACAGAGAATTCTCGACAGAGGAATATCGAATGGCAGAGAAACACTTAAAGAAATGCTCATCCTCATTAGCCATCAGGGAAATGCAAATCAAAACGACCCTGAGATATCACCTTACACCCATCAGAATGGCCAAAATGAAAAACTCAAGGGACAACACATGCTGGAGAGGTTGTGGAGAAAGGGGAACCCTCCTCCACTGCTGGTGGGAATGTAAACTGGTTCAACCACTCTGGAAATCTATCTGGTGCTTTCTAAGACAATTAGGAATAGTGCTTCCTCAAGACCCAGCTATACCACTGCTAGGTATATACCCAAAGTTTGCTCAAGTACACAAAAGAGATATTTGCTCAACCATGTTTATAGCAGCTTTATTTGTAATAGCCAGAACCTGGAAACAACCCAGATGTCCATCAACGGAGGAATGGGTACAGAAATTGTGGTATTTTTACACAATGGAATACTACTCAGCAATCAAAAAGGAGGAAATCATGAAATTTGCAGGCAAATGGTGGGACCTAGAAAAGATCATCCTGAGTGAAATATCCCAGAAGGAGAAAGACAAACACGGTATATACTCACTTATATAGACCTATAAGATATGATAAACATAATGAAATCTATACACCTAAAAAAGATAATCAAGAGAGCGGACATGGGGTAAGATTATCAATCCTCGTTTTGAAAGACAGATGGGATGCACATTAAACATTGACAGGAGTCTACTGAGCGCATTTGAAAAACTCTAGCTAGCAGTGTTTTCAAAGCAAAGACTCATGACCAAACCTTTGGCAGAGTACAGGGAATCATAAGAAAGAAGGGGAGTTAGTCTGATGAGGAAAGGATAGGAGCTCCACAAGGACCAAACATATCTGGGCACAGGGTCTTTTCTGAGACTGACATGCAACCAAGGACCATGTATGAATGTAACCTAGATCCTCTGCTCAGATGTAGCCTGTGGTAGCTCAGTAACCAATTGGTTTCCCATAGTGAGGGGAACAAGGACTATTTCTAACAGGAACTCAATGACTGGCTCTTTGGCCTCCCCACCCCCCAAGGGAGGAGCAGTCCTGTTAGGCCACAGAGGAGAGCTTTGCAGCCAGTCCTGAAGATACCTGATAAAACAGGATCATATGAATGGGGAGGAGGTCCCCCCTATCAGTGGACTTGGAAAGGGGCACGGTGGAGATGAGGGAGGGAGGGCCTGGGAGGGAATGATGGAGACACGGCTGGGATACAGAGTTAATAAAATGTAACTGATAAGAAAAAAATAAAATTAAAAAAAAAAAAAGATCTCAAAAAAAAAAAAAAAAACTGGCTCCACATTTCCTAGGCTTTCTGGTTTAAGCCAGTTGTTTGTGTGTCTCTAGAATCTTGGTTTTCCAATGCATAAGATTTAGAGTTTCCACCAAGAGGAACTGCTATGAAATGATGCTAGATGTTGTCTTACGTTCTTCAATACAGAGTGAGCAGGCATCGTAAAGAACCATCTAGGAGTAGGAGGAGCTACAGGTGGTCAATAGCTGCTGAGAGAGGGAGATTTCATCTCTGCCAGAGACAGGATCCTGCTCAGGTTGTCTACTCCCAAGTGGTCAGCCCAGAGCACTTGCCCATGTGAGCAACACTAAACCACTCAGTAGGTTGTGAGTGTGTGTAAAAACAGATGCAACAGTAACAATTAAGAAGAGGTCATGACCTTCAGAGTAGAGACATGGGAGGAGTTAGAAGGACAGGAAGGTAGAGCAGTGATCTAGATGCAGTGCTCAGGTATTGTCCAAAAAATAATACATACATAGATATATAGACACACATTCATATATTATCATGAGTATATGGAGAACCTGCAAGCCATTCACACTATGGGTAGAAAGGCAAAACTGCAGCTATCAACTGAGAGCTGGATGAATAAATATGTTCTATATCTGTATCATGAAACAGTATTTGATGACAAAGAATGAAGGGTAGTCACAGAAGATGAAGTCAAAGAGGCAAAAAGGGTTCACATGGGTCATATCTTTGACAATCCCTTTGGGCAGGATTTAGATAGAACAGTAGACAGCACTGGATCTGGGGCTGGCTGCACTGTAAAATCACCTGAAGAACAAGATGGGTCTTGAAAGGTAAGGTCATGAAAAGGTCAAAATCCACCCCAAACTCAAACAAGCAAGCTGAGAGAGGAGTCCATACCAGCCCCTAGGCCTCTCCTTACATCGCTTGCCTCCCATTGTCCCAGCTCAGAATTCAGTCGCTACTGAAGTCTGAATTACTAGAACTTGTGTTGCAAAGCCAAACTCAAGCATTAGGGAGGTGATGTTGGAGCTTCCGGGACAGAGTTCCATTTCCTGGAAGAAGATGGTGGCATGCTAAATCCGGGAAACAAAGTCACAAGCACCTGTTTATCTATGTTCAATGTCAAGTTTTCAGATGGAAAAAAATGACAGAAAGCTGGCTCTATACAGCTGGAACTCAGAAACAAGGTTTGTGCTAGAGAGAAAAATGTGAATTCTAGCTGTCTGGGGTCTGAGACACTGAAGAAGATATAATGGCATTCTATAAATGCAAATGATTCTCTTTCTTTAATATAAAATCTTTTATTTTCTTGAAGGAAAAATAAATCATAATTTAACCAATTCCTCTTTAACATCCTCAGAAGCATGAACTAAAATCAGTTGTTAGCTGGATGCTATTGCAGATGGTGGACCTCTTACAGATAGGACCTACACTTCGACCATCTTTACATGAGAGCTGCTTCTTAAGTGTGTGTCATGGAACTGGAGAGGTGGCGTGGTTGATAGAAGCACTTGTTGTACATGTGTGAAGACATGAATTGGGATCCTAGAACCCATGTAAAAGCCCAGAGCATGTACCCCAACCTACACATATGTACTATGTTCTCTCTCTCCTCTCTCCTCAGTCTCTCTCTCTCTCTCTCTCTCTCTCTCTTCCTCTCTCTCAAAAGAACATGGCCAGATGAGTGAGTGGAACTAGTGAAAAAATTAAAAAAAAAAAAAAAGAAAAAAAGAAAATGGCATGGGGAATTACAGGCTGCCCCTAAAGTGCTGTCTGCAATGTGGCACTAATGAGAATGGCTTGCTTCTAAAAAAAAATAAAATAAATAAAATAAATTAAAAAAAAAAAAAAGAATTCCTCCCGCTACAGTAGACTCCAGTGTCCTCACTCTTCCTTCCTGTGGCTGGAAGTCAAGGGGAGGACAATAGCTGTACTTCCAGCGGACAGGCAGTGTGAGGAGTCTAGGAAACCCTCAAGCTGCTGAGGAGCAGACAGGGGAGGGGGTGAGAGAGACGTGTGCCCCTTTGTCACTGGGTGGTAGGTAACAAGTTACATTTATCTGGTTGTTTTCTCTGCTCCTGCTTCTATGTTAAACAACAAAAACATTTCATGGCCTCATGTATACTAGATGTTTATCAATTCAACACATTTCATACTGTTGCCATATGAGTTTATATGGAAAATCTACAGGGTTGTTTTATGTTTTCATTTTATATAAATTATAGAGCAGATATGTAATTTTGCAGTTTTCATCTAATGTTTTCAAACTTGTGCATGTTGGTTTCTGTAGCTCTTTCCCTGTGTCTGTGGTCTGATTGCTACTAAAAGCTATACTAGAAGAATGCTCTCCTTTGTACAAAGGAGTTTTCTTCTGCATAGAAACGCCCCAACACTGAAGTACCTTCTCAGTTTTGCTAGGTGCTGAGCAACTGTGCTGACAGCAGCTGATCTTTCTGTAAGCGCTTACTTCCTACACTGATTGCTAGCCTGACTGACATGGAACAGCGTCTGTCTATTGCTTTCATTTGCTTTTCTTCAGACAACTCTTTCCATGAAGTGTCTATTTCATGTCGAACCAGTTTGGACCTAACAAGAGATGTTGGTCACAGTTATCTGTTTCCATGACCTTAGTGTTCAAGCCTGTCAAGAATTTTCACCAGAGACAAAAAACAAAAAAACAAAACAAACAAACAAACAAAAAAAAAATAACATCTACTCTGAGCAAAGGAATTTTAAGGATTTTTCTCCTAGAAGTCAGAAAATGTAGTGGTGGCTCTCAGATAGGCTCCTTGTTAAAAATCTCCTCAGGGTTGTTCTGGGCTTTGGTAGCCTGAGCTATATTACTGGAGCCCAAATCTAGTCTAAGAGAGTCCATACCAGCACGGATGAGGCATAGGAAGAAGTATCACGTTAAATGTCTCTTATGCGATGTTAGGAGGGCAAGCTGGCAGAACTTAGGAGATCAGAGTAAAGGGGAGATACCTACAAATGCAAATGCTCTCTGCCTCTGCATTTTATTTACTTTGAAAGGAAAAGCTAATATTCTCTGCACTTTGCTTCCTCGTTAGCGTACACTTCCACATCTCATACATACTTAAACATACAAAATAGGAATTAGATACAATAAACAATATGTGCATTAAACCACACTGGTAGCTGGAAGCTGTCTAAATGAGATTTTTTTTTTTTGAGGTGCAGGAATGGAATTTCCCATCAGCTATTAGTGGAGATAACCTAGAAGAGCCAATGTGTATCACCAAGTATATATACACATGTGAGGAACAGATTTTTACTTCACTGTCACAGCCTTATATCTGGTTACAATTCATTCCAATGGAAATGAAATAGATCTTTGTAGTGAAAAAATTTATATTGTAACAATAGGCAAATAGATACATAAAATTATGAACACCAATTTCAAAACTAGCCACAAAATAGAACTCTCCTAACAAAATTCTGTTTCCAGAAACCTCACTAAATATTACTTCTTGTCATCTTTAAAGTATATTGATGCAGAGGTGTCTTGCTAAGGATACTGACACTTATACTTACATTTTGATAGTATTAGAAGGTCCTAGTATACAACAATAGTCCAATAGAACTTTCTAGATAATGGAGAGGCTTTATATCTTTGTTGGTTAAATGTGATAGCTACTAAACAGATACAGTAACTAAGCACTTAAAGTGTGGCTGAGGAACTACATTTTAATTCTGATGACTATTCATGAGCTTGAATTTATTAAACAGCCATACACTGCTAGTAACTTTTGTGTTGGGTAGCAGATTTAAAGTTACCTAGAAAACTTTTCCTTATGTACAAGTCTAAACGTTGGTTTTTATCTATACACAATAGGTAGCCAGAACTTGGAAATCTCACTACAAGATCAGGGGTACACTACTCAAATTCTATAAGCAGTAAGTAAATGCTTCCTTTTAGTGTTGAAGGGAAGAAATTCTGTACATACGCTGCCCTGCAGTCCTGTGTCCCAGATGACTTAGTGTTGTGTTCTGTACTCTCCTAACTTGAGTCCTTGGGCATCTCTGCTTGGTCCTGCAGGATGACTCAGCTTCAATAACCATGAGCCCAGACCCCTAAGCTCTGTTTCTCTATTAGGAGATGCAGTCTCCACTTCCAGATCCATGGCTAGGTGTCAAATCCACGGCTTTAAATTCATGACTTGCTCTGCTTTCTCATCTCAAAGGTGGAACTCTTTCAATGGAAACTGCTGCAGACAATTTTGTGACATGATCCTCAAAATAATACTGTTATATTTAATACAATCATCCTTTGTATCCCTAGAATCCAAAACACTGGTCATTCTGATCGTACCAGCAATCCTGTTGTTTCTGTGAGTTAAAGAGGTTAAAACTGACTTCTAAAATATCTTCAGAAAGAGCAGAAAATTACATTATGAATATGAAGACTCAAAGAACCAAATAATTAACAGCACCTGGTGTGATAGAAGGAATTTGAGCAGAGCCACAAAGGGTTGTTGTTGTAGAGAGATGGCAATCTTTTCTAACTATTTCTCATAGTTTTAACTTAATAATTAACCACAGTACAATCTGTTATTAAAATTCTATTCACGGTTCATGAGGTTTTGCAGTAAACACTGAAGTCTACATGCCATTGTGTTAGAAATCTAAAAAGTCCAGAAGCCTCACCAGCAACCTGAGTATCTGCAGTTTGCGTTCCACTGTTGTTCTTGTGACTTATCCATACATCCTTCATTGCAGAACTGCAGATCAGATATCCCAGAAGGCCATAGCATGCTGTAGAATAATACCATGCAAATAGACAGTACTTCTTATGCATTTATTGTGATGCCATGTCAAACGACAGTCTATAGAGAATGCCCCTTCACGTCACAAAGATCTCGTTCCCTGTTTCCTGACATCCAAATTGAATTTACACAGAGACCTGGAACAAGCAACAAGATTTTGAGTAGAATACATTTCCACATCCACCTGGGAGGGTAGCCTAAAACCTGATAGCCACAGCAGAGAGACACACAGCTCACAGTGAGAGCTAAACAACAGCCACCATGCTTCCAGGCTAAGGCCCATTGGCACAAACTGTGCTTGGAAAAATAAAAGGGCTCCTTTCAGTAAGCAGCAGAAAAGAAATCCAGGGCTCTCAGTGGATCCAAAAGCCAATGTTTAAGCAAAACCACAGAATGGCTGTGCCTATTTTGTTTTCTTTAGCTTTCTTAATAAACTTCTATTTATGCTCTCTTGATGTTACCAACTTAAACTTTGGCTCTCGGTAGGTTTCCCCATGTTCAGCCTTACAGACATGTGTAAAGCACTCTCTGTGAGCCTCGCTGTCTCATACCTTCAGCACAGAGCTGAGGACTGGAACAGTAGAGGTAGCCTCACCAGCTGTGTCCAGATAAAACAAGATGCTTCAGAAACAGGCACAGAAGCTCAAAGCCCCTGTGAATTACAGTCAAAGTAGTAAAAACCTACTTGTTCACAAGATAGCCAAAGGTGGATCTCAATGCACACCCAAGCTAGAGCATAAGTCACGATCTCTTTTTAAGACTGTTGAGGAGCCAGTACTGGAATATCCTAGGATAATGACAATCTGCAGCTTTCTTTTATAATCTCTCTCCTATTGGTAACCACACTGCTTCTAACAAACCTTAAAATTAGTCTACTCCCAATAGAAAACTGAGATTTCTCTCCAATCATCTCAACTTCTGACTCGATTTGAAAAAATGTGGTCAAAGCCAGAAGCCATGCACACGTGTGGATTTGACTCCATCTGTACTCCTGCCCTAATTCTTGTGGCTTGGACCTCCTCCAGATGCTCTGCCTTACTCTGTGGTTTGTATTTGAGATCCCTTCTCCTGATTCATTGCATTCTCTTGATTGACAAACAGATTTAGATATGAAAACAAACAGTTACCTGCCTGTAATTGGTTTCTAACAGCTGCGCTGTTGTAGTGCTTTCAAAACCACAGTGAAGTTGCCACCCAAATAGGTTTCCTGTTCCGTTCAGGAGGGGCAGATTGGGGTTGGGGTTTTTTCTTGTATTCTAACACATAGCTATCTTGACTGTTCAAGATAATCCATAACTTAGATGTATCTGTTATCTACTTATTTTATAAAGTGAAATATATGTTTAATTTTATATCCCACAAATTGAATTTAGGTGAGCATACACTGGATTTTAATTTTACGTACTGACCAAATGCTGATTAGTCTTCAAGGGGAAAGTGTGACCTGCTGTGATAGGCACCACTTTACTGACAGGTTGAAGTACCAGACCAAAATTAGTTACATAATAATAGTTTGCCTTAAAACAGCAACTGAATTACATGAAACGCATCAGACTAGTTACAAGTACTACTTACATACTAGGAACAATTGTAACTCCCTCTGAATGTCAAAATAAGACACTAGTGCTTACCATTTAAAAATTCCTGTGGAAATCAAATGTATTTTAAGTATCAGCTTTGATTATTTAATCAGACAACTTGCATTTTGCCCTGGCTAATTTTGAAAGCTGATAATATTTTACTCATAAAAATATTGTGCACCTGTTGTGATGGGAGTCTGGTTATACAAATGTGAACAGGAATGAAACTGCTTTAACTGTAAGAACACAAATCTCTTGTTATTATTACATGAAGAAACCTATTTTTAAAGGCTTGGAATGGATCTCATTTACATCTGATCTCTTCTATAGAGAGATATTTAAGAATATCATAAAAGCACACACAACAAATAGCTGAGAAAAAAAAATCTGGATGAGTCCAGTGGACCAAATACCTATGGAATCCCACCTCCTCATCAAAAACCTGTCTTCCTCTGCCTCACTCCCTTTCCTGGCCAGGCCATCTAAATGATGTTGAACCATTTCTGTGAAATGTGTACTTTCCTGTTCAGTTTATGATCAAAGGAAAAAATAAAACATGGGTCAACACAGACTCTACCCTTCTCACACTTTTCTTATTTTCAGACCCTTTCAGCATTAGAGAACTTTTTCAGTACCCAAATTCTCTGAGCTTTAAAAAAATGTCTGGGCAATCACAAAGAGAGTCATTCTTGGACCTTTTCTCTGTGGTTTCTGTCATTTTGAACAGACTTCCTAAGAGCTACCAACTTGTGTCTATTTAGTCCATTTCTGGGTGTAATCAATGCCAGAGTGCTGGTAAAAGGCTCAAGGAAAAATAACTTATCTGGAGTTAAACTAGGTAAAATGTGCATTCAGTTACAGCGTCTCCCACTGACTCCCAGGCAGGTGGTGTGCTGATGGCCCACCCTCTTGAAGGATGTATCCAAAGAGGGGTTTTATTTTATGTTACCAAACTTGGGAATTGTATCCTTTACAGTAGGGTCTATGTTAATTTATTCCTGTTTAATGCAATAGCAGTATACCACCAGAGTTCAGAGAGTCAGGGAATTTTTTAAAGTGACCTAAATTCTTCAGTTTTCTTTTTCAAGACATTTGAATGGAAGGGGAATCACAAATAAACAAATAATTGCATCAAATTTCCCCAGTGCATTAAATATGCACTCAGTGGTAATTACCAACAGTGGTAACAAATTCAAAATGTAGAGAATAATGTACAATTTATGTTCACTGCCTAATCCTTATTCATAAAAACAGCATTTGGACGAAAATGGTTTGCCTGTTTGTTTGTTTGTTTGTTTGTTTTGGGGGTTGTTTTTGTTTTTAAGTTCAGACAAATGACCTAAATATTAGGAGTGGGGGAGGTCCAGAGCCCTGTGCCAGTTTTTTACAGCCCCTGAGAATGTGTTCAAGACCTGACTCTATAAGCTAAGGAAAAACCTAGGGTGCACACTGGTACCTGCTGTGCTCAACCCACAGAGCATTGGTAGGGTCCACGAGAACAGGAGACTAATAGCTTCCCATGAATTTTTCTCCCAGAATTAGTTATGGATAAATATTTCCACAAATGTATATTTGAAATCCCTATAACTTAATCAAATGAAAAAGGCAGATAGAAAATACAGTAAATGAATGTTAGTATATTTTAATGATTTTCTCTAGTTTGCATTTGCTAAAATTCCCACATAAGTGCTAAAATAAATGTATACATAGTAACTTTCCTCTACCACAGTTACTTTCAAAACAAGTTAAGCACAGTCAGGAGACCTGACTCACAATAATCTCAGCACTCAGGAGGCTGAGGCAGGAGGATTGTCATGAGTTTTAGGACTAGCCTGAGCTACAGAGTAAAATTTTGTCCAAAACAAACAAAAACAACAGCAATAACAAAAACCCCAAAACAAAAACAAACATACATCAACTATATGTCAGAAATATTTTAAATGTGAACATCCCATTTTAACACAAAAGAACCAAAGTTACATGGGAAATCACTTTAATTTTGGAGTAAGACAATTTGACCTTGCTTAAACACAATAGTTTAATAATACTACAAAAAGCTTGGGAGGCCTGTGATAACTAACCTGTCTATTGTAACAAGATGGAAATGAAGCTGGGCTAATATTACCAGGCCTAACTTATCTGAAAATGTTTTACTCTGGGGTTGAGCAAACATTAACAACACACTCCTCACTATAAACTTCACCGATATGTATGATGATGTCAATTTCTTGATCTATGACATCTTCAATATGAGAGGCCTCATTTTCTATAAAATCTTTTGTGATATAAGAGGTAGCTATGAGATACTCTTCTTCCTGTCCCCACTGGAAACCAACCAGAAACTTTCTTTCTCTATAACTTACTATATGAACAAATAAATACATATTCTTGCCTCTGTTTCTGTCACTATTAAATGTTCCAGACATTTCAGCCCATTTGAAGTGAACCAATCATTTCAGTACCATGAGGAAAGCTAAGCTGTAAGTCTCTACCTGGCTGATGCTACTGTCACAGAATCATCAAAACACAGAGTAAATCAGACTTGGAAAGCTTTCTATACTCAGTTTTCTCACTTTTATGGAGATGGAAAAAGGCGACTTAATCTGCCACACAATGTTGTCATGTCATCACAGCAGCCTCTGAGAGTGGCAGATCCCTCTTTGCACAATGTCCCCTGTTATTCCTGCTCCCTACAGGTGTGTATTAAAGCATGGGTGGGTGTATGCATGCTAATGGCTATGTTATTTCTGGGTTTGAATACTAACATTGAAAAATTTTTTAAGTATTTCTGTTCAAAGAATACTACCTAGTCTAGTAGAGAACTCCACCCTGGCCCACCCCACTCCCCATCAGCCTTCATCTGACACACATCATTAAAACTCCAGTGTGTTTTTACTAATTCCACCAAGAGGACTACAGATGTCCTGCTAGCCACCATTTCCTGGTAAGCAATCGAAAGGGCTTCCAGGAAATTGCTAATGACCTTCATTTGACTTAAAATCTAAGCTGCAATTAGGAAAGTTTTTTTTTTCTTCTCAATACTGGTTGTGATGTTTGTTTTCATCATAGCAATCAGGAAGGAAAAGGTAAGCTGTGTTATTTCCATGTTATATCAAAATGTATCCCTTTTAATTTTGCTATATCACCAATGGACTAATGCATATTAATGTAATCATAATTGCATAAGAATACTTTAGTTCTTTTTACTTCTACCCAATTTTGCCTCCTTTCTGACTCTGGTACATAGCTCTCACTAAAATTAGCCTTTTTAAAATGGAATCACTGGGAATACTTTATAATTGGAGAGTATTTTTACATTTAAGAATCTTTCATAATTAAAACTTTTGAAACCAGATATGATTTTAAAGTTTTGTGTTTTAATTATAATAATTAACTACAAGAAAGAAGTTTCCGATTCTTATTCAGTGAATTTGAAATATGATTATGTGGTCAATGCAGTAACAACAAAGAACAATTTTAGCCAGTGTTATATTTATAAGCAGAACCTGTTATTAAACTTTAGTATTTTCTTTTATGTAAACATTGATTTTACTAATTAGATTCAGCTGATCTTACCCCAACATATCGATTTCTTTTAATCTCGACAGTTAACAATGAATCTAATGTATCATAATACTTTAGACCTTAATCATATAGTAGGAATTTTTGCCAGTAGCTTTTGTTAGAATTTTAATTAAGAAGACCTTGTGTCTCCAACCTCCAGTGGAGGGTAGGGGGAGGCTTTAATTGCTTGCATGTATGTCACACAGACTTCAAAAGAAGGAAAAGATGTTTATAGCAGAGAGTACAAAGGAAAGCTCTGAGATGTCTACACTCATGCAAAGCGGTGTAATTAGAAACCGTGGGTGCTGCTGGATCCAAATGTGTGGATGTGCTCAGAGGGCTGCTTTGTGCATTTGTTGCTGGCTAAAGGAATCCAGGAGTTCTCCCGTAATTACTTGCTATTGATTACAAGACGACCAAAAGACTATGTGAAATTGGCTAAACATGTTATTTGGAGCAGAATATTAAGTTTCTACCTTAGTAATTTACCATGTGGTTTAGAGCAGTAGCTTTCTGGACTTATCTGGAGAAAAACAAGTCAGATTGTATAACAGACAAAAAGCCTCCAGCTCTAATTTCTTGAGCGCCTGTGATTCCTGATGTGACTCTGAAGTGACTATGCTACAAAATTTGTACAAAGGGCACTGGCTGTCAGCCAACTGCATCATGTCATAAGACCAGGAGGGAAGAAGACAGCATCCCTGAACTCATAAACTAGCATATAGAGCAGCTCAGGGCATTAAAAAAAAAAAAAATGCAACTTTCAAATACATGAAATCTAAACAAGCACTGGCACATTATTATTTAAACAGCTTTTTTTTAATCACCAAATAAATGAACTTTGCTGATTTTATTAGTGAGATGGCAAAAGAGTCCTCTCTAAGCATTTTTCTGTTTTAGTATTTTTTAATTCTTTTTATGTGGATATGTGAGAGTCTGCATATATGTATGGGTACCGAGTGCATGCCTGGTATCTGCAGAGACCTGAAGAGGACAGCAGGAACCCTGGGAGGGACTGGCAGTTATAAGTAACCATCTGGATGCTGGGAATTGAACCTGGGTCCCCTGCAAGAGCACAAAGTGCTCTTAATCCACACTAGTCATCTCTCCATGTCTGCTTCTGGTTTTTGAAGTCTTTCCAGAGGAAGAAGAGATTATCATAAATTTATGAGTAGAAATTCAGGAAATACTCATTTATAAACAAATATTCAAAATACAGAATCATAGTTCCTTCCCAGTCAATTGAGTCCTATGATTACTTATAGTAGAAAACAGTGGACATCATCACTCCTAGAACAGGGGATTCCATATGTGTGTGTGTGTGTGTGTGTGTGTGTGTGTGTGTGTGTGTGTGTGTGTAGAGGGGGTCAGGGGTGGGGTAGGACCATGGTAGGAAGTAAGCTCCTGAGCTCTGCAGTGTAGTTTAGGTCCTTATGAGAATAAACAGAGTAGGGGGCATTGGACATGTAAAGTCAGTGGCTGATACAGAATACTGATTCTGTGGGAATTGGAAGATCCAGTCTGACCTTGGAGAGAACAATCCTGCCTAAGCTACTTTTAGAACATCCTGCCCTATTTGACCTTTAAGACCTATCATGCCCTGAAATTAACCATGAATCTCTGCAAGCCTATCCTTTCCTCTAAGGATTCCTGCTGGCAATCAAAACTGAGATGAAACCAGGTCCTCAGAAGTACTTCACAGAAGTGTTAGAGTGAATTTCCTTTTTGGTTCCTGCTATATTGATATCATATCTACGTCTACATCTATATCTACATCTATATACTTGTGTGTGTGAGTGTGTGTATATGCTGTCTCTTCGGTTTTGGAGACACAGCCTCGCTATGTAGTCCAGGCCCACCTTGAACTCACAATATAATCCATGCTGGCCTCAAACCTACAGTCCTCCTGCCCCATCCTCCTGAGTTCTAGGATTACAGGCTTAACCACCATCCCCAGTTTAAATTTATGTTTTCACTTCAGTATTTGCTACATGCAGAGTTGTAATAGCTCATTCTATATGACATATAGTTCCTGCCTTTACATCTTCTAGAAATAATGACAAAAGAACAATGAAGCACCTCTGCTCTTCAGCATACATGATGAGAACCAAAGTTGGCTACGGCCTAACCAGTTCCTCAGACACAGCAGCAAATACTATGCATGACTGTACTTCAGTAATAGCTCTGAAAAACACTGGAACCATTCGCAGAAATACCCCTGAAAATGCATTCTCAGTCATTTTTCCATCAGAGAAAAAAAAAAAAAAACTTCATTTTTCTAAGCTGTAGGAGGTTATACCTCAAATGCATTTACCTTATACCTAAATGTACATAGCAAAACATTTAATCATAAATGACACTAGAAAGGAAACACTAGATTCTTTGTTTCCTTCACTGCACATCATCTTTTTATGTCTCTTATCATGTGGGTGCTTGACAAACACAAGCACAGTTAGTGTTAACTTAGACAACCAACATCACTGTTTCATTGGCACAGTTTCTGCTTTCACACCAAACAGGAGACCCCAGCCACCACATATAGGGAAGATGTGTGAAGTAGGGCACTGGTTCAGAACCTCTCCTGTGAACTGAAGAAGGCAAGCCTCCATGTGGCAAGAAGGTACAGGTTCTTGTACTGCAGGCTCAGAATTAGCCTCATATTAGCCTCATATTAGCCAGGTATGTGTACACGCCTGTAATCCCAGCCCCAGGGAGGCAGAGGCAAGCTGATCTCTGTGAGTTCCAGGCCAGCCTACTCTACAAAGCAAGTCCAGAACATCCAGGACTACAAGAGAAACCCTGTCTCAAAACACACACACACACACACACACACACACACACACACACACACACACA
>NW_026596088.1:11583198-11597274 GCF_907164565.1 Psammomys obesus | reverse complement strand
CACACACACACACACACACACACACACACACACACACACACACACACTCAGCACAGCCCAACTCAAACCCACCACACTTCTGCCTTGCACTCTGCCTTCTTGTCACATGTCTCTACTCCTCTCTCAGTCACTTAAGCACAGATGGCAATAAGTATTATATATTGAGGCCATGTTACTTGTCAAAATCAAAAGCTAGGGTATGCTGTGGGAGAGACCAGGAGCTAAGTCCAGCTTCCCCCTTTGATGTTAAGTGTAAGGCTTCTGTGCCTCCTTACTGTTAGGATTAAAGGAGAGAGCCACCATACCTACAAGTTTTTCTTTGTTTTGTTTTCTCAATCCTGGCTTTCCTGGAATTCACTATATAGACCAGGCTGGCTTCCAACATTCGGAGAGCTACCTATCTTTGCTTTCAAAGAGCTGGGATTGAGGCATACACTACCAAACCTGACTTCAATTTTTGTTTTTAGACAGGATGACTAGCCTGAAATTCACCATGTGGTCCAGGCTGGCTTCAAACTCATGGAAATCCTCCTGCCTCAGTCTCCTGAGTCTGGGGGTTAAATGTGTTGCGAGCCAGTACTCACAGTTTTAGGTGTTTTAATTTTTCTGCTTTGTGAACAATAAAGAACTCACAAGATTTTTACCATGTCCCCTATGACATGCTATATTCCAGGAACCCTCTGCTAACACACACAATTGCATCAACATAAGGTGCCATGCCCTCTTCAGATGTTGTTCCATTTGAGGAGCAAGTTCCCGTTATCCCAGCTCCCTCAAACAGCACAGACATTTGCTCTTCTACCCAACAACTTCATGTCAGACAGCATGTGCCAGAACGACCCCTCCTGCCTGTCTTTAATTCTTCATAAGAAATGTTCTAGGCTCTTCACCATGAGATTGCTGCTATTAATCTCATGCAGGTTGCCAGGTTCTATCCCTAAGTAATATGCCAGTAGAAAAGGGGTGACCTGCAGAAATATGTCAGCACATGAAGCTGTGGGATTTTCCCTTGGCGTATTTAAAGGATTCTAGGAGATATATTAGTTGTTCATACCACACTGAGAAGAACAGAACTCTTCGAAGTGATGTTCCTATCAATTGGCTACAACAAACCACTCAGAATGTATATGTAATAGAAACATATTGTTTTCTGCCTTAAATATAAACAATAAAAACAGTAGCTGGTGAGGTGGCTCAGTGGTTTTAAGAACACTTGCTGCTCTTACAAAGGACTCAAGTTTGGTTCCCAACATCCACATTTAACTGCTCCCAACCACCTGTAACTCCAGCTCAAGGGGATCTGACCCCTCTAGCTTCCTTGGGTACCTGCATTTCTGTGTATACTCCACACACAGGCACATACATATATATCATTAAAAATAATAAAATAGGGACTGAAGAGATGGCTCAGTGGTTAAGAGCACTGGCTACTCTTCCAAAGGGCACAGGTTCAATTCTCAGCAACCACATGGACGTTCACAATTCTCTATAATTCCAGATTTGACACCCTCACACACATACATGGAAGCAGAACACCAATGAACATTAAATAAATAAATACTTTAAAATAATAAAAAAAACCTTATATGGCTCCTTATAGTGAAGCCATAGAACGGATGATGGTGGCTATTCCTTCCTTTCAATAACTTTGTTATGCGGCATAGCTTTAAAATGAGATATAAACTTATGGAAAATGTATCAACATAAAATAGTTAGCAAATGTGTATTATTGAATATTCATAAAATGGCAAAAATTCTAAAGGCACACAGTCAGGGACACATAAAGCCATTCCTAGGAACATACTCATAACCAAGTGCCTTTAATATTGTTTAAAATTCTTTTTTTTTTCAATTAAGCATTTAATGTGGGAAGTTAAAATACATTAAAACAAACAAAAAGTAGAAAGAAAATAAAGAATAAGAAACAGTAAAAACAAAAGCAAGATGATTTGAATGGTATGTTGAAAAGGGCAGCATCAATACATAAATTCTAAAATTGAGTCTTTAGGGGAAAAGGGTAAATAGTAGAAAAACTACTGTCAAGGGAAGTGAAAGACAAAAGGAAAAAGCCAAATTTGCAAAAGTAAAATTCACATAAATAACAGAAAATATACAGAAGACCTGAAATTATGGATACTATAGATTAAATCAATGATAACACATTTGAAAATCTCACAAACTATATGATTATAGAAAAAATATTTTAGTTAAAAAAAACTTAAAAAGTAAATATTGTTTTTAGGTTCTGGTGTTTTTTGAATATATTATTCAAAATTTCAATATACATATAATCTACTTGCTATTACATTATCTAGAAAGGAAATAAAGGCCAGTTCTACTTTAAACTCTGGAAGATGGATATATATGGATAGGTATAGAACGAATACAACAAATAAGTCACAATCAATTCAGTCTATGAGAAATGCACCTGCAGGACATTCAGAGAAAAAGATTCCACAATTAACCTGTGTTTATTTCATAATAAATTCAAATGCCCAAACCAGCAAGGTGTGCCATAAAGGACAACACAATCCCTCATAGAGACTTCTAAGAGTCTAGAGTAAAAACCATATTTTTAATGATAAGGAACTATATTTTTAATGATAAATTATACTTTAATTAAAGAATAATAACTGGTGTAGAAATGGTGGTGCGTGCCTGTAATATCAGCACAGGAGAAACAAGGATTCAGTGTAATCCTTGGTAATTACAAGTTCAAAGCCAGCCTGGGCTATATGAGAAAGTATTTTAAAAAATAGCTTGTGTCAATACAAAGTGTGGAATACTATAATTAACACTATAAACTAAAAATTATGACAAAATATCTGCTACTGCTTATCTATTGCTTAATACTGCTCTTAGCAGTTTAGGTAATGTGATTTGAAACAATGGGACAAAGAGGCATTCTTGTCAGCTCTACATGATTAGACCTGGAAAGCTTAATAAGGATGGAATTCATACAGCGAACCAGTAAAATGAATTTCCAAGACAGTATAATCTCTAAATATAGTAAAAGAAACACAATAAGATTAAAGGATGAGATGCAAAAGGAAATGTTCAGAATTAAAACCAAAAGTTTCCTGAGGGACATACAAGAATTAATTAGGAGGATGGAGAGATAGCTCGGTGGTTAAGAGCATGATAGATGATCTGAGTTCTGTTCCTAACACTGTCATGGTGTTTCACAACTGTCTGTAACTCCAGTTCCAGGGGATCTAGTGTCCTCTGAATACACATGCATGCAAACAACACCCATACACATGCACATACACATACATACACATTTATATTAATAAATATTCAAACAAAGAATTGAATAAATTGTTCCCATAAAAATATACAATTTTATAAAGTTGTCTGTTCATTCAACAGTTCTATATAAATGTGATTTTAAAACATTTTAGAATGTTCATTGACACACTGATATAAAACATTCCAAGATAAACTTTTAAAAAGTATGAAAATACCTTGGATAAATATGAAATATAGTGTATTAATAATTACTAAAGTACTGGTAAAAGTTTATATAAATTATACCAAATATATAATTAAGCATAAGGAAAGATACTATTCCAAGTCAAAAGGGTTCAGAGCATTCAGTCATAGTACATAATGTTATTTTTTAACTGTTTAAAAAATCTGTAACTCTAGTTGACATTATGAATCAAAATATATTGCAGAGGAAAGAAATGGTTAAATGTTTCAATAAAGAACCAACTAATTGGAAGAAAATATGGCAGAATAATACCTAATCTCAAGGGTGGGAGAAGCCTATCCAAACCAACTGCAACAGAATCAAGCCCTTAAAGGGGAAGAAAGAAAGAATGTGATGCTACGCAAATGTACCCAAGAGTTCTCAGTCTCTCACAGCCCAGCAAGCTCTGGACAAGTCACTTAGAGGGAAATGAGCAACTTGCTGTTGAGTAAATGGATTGGCTGACTCATGAAACCTCACTTTCATGGCATGTGTTTGCCAATAATGATTTTTGAAGATTATCTATCAAAATGAAAACCTACACTTAGCAGAAGAAGCAGCTCACAAAGGGGGTGATACTAACTTTATACAAAACTTGGGGTATAGATAAAAGATTTAGGCAAAATTATAGAACACCTTTGTTTTATTGTATGTTGTACTCTATTTCTTACAAATAAATATGTATGAATTTTGGAATCAGGGGAAAGTAGGACCTACTGAGAGACAATGCTTAAGATAGGAGCTACTGATAACTCACAACAGCACATAAGCCTCAGAGATCTAGTGTCAATTACCTTAACCCTCAGAGAGAGGACACTGAGTGCAGGAGTGCAGCTGGCCAAGTCACATACAGCAAAAAGTGTGTTCTCTCCACATCAGTTAAATCAACTTTTTGAATTACCACTTAACTAAGGTTTTTTTAATGTCTAAAGTAATGTATGATTGGTAATATTTTCTGCATGTAATGTATGTGGTGACGAAATGCTAAAATGTATGAAAAGAAAAATGTAGAATAAGTTAAATGGAAAATGTTAGAATGTTATCATTTATGTCTATAAAATTCAGAATATCTCACCACTGGAAGCTCAAATAACATACAGGGCCTCCAGAGAAAGGGAGCAGAAAGGCTTGATTCTGCCTATTTCGCTTTTGAGAATTACACATTTTGAGCACCTGAAACTTGTGCTTTTTTATTTTTTAAACTCAATCAGAATTAAATATAAATAAAAGTGAAAGATATAGGAGGAGACACACCATGAAGTGTATAAAAAACAGAGTTTATTAGCATGTAGATAATAAAATGTTAGCTTTCATGCTGCTAGGAGAAAGCAAGACCCTCATCACTCATGTTGGCAACGCTTGCCTTTGCATAAGCCATTTTTGTCCTCACTATTATAAAAACCAAAGGCTCTGGGAAGAGAAGAAAACACAAAATGACGTGTGAAGTCACACAGCCCATGTTATTGCAGCTGGATGGAGAATATGTCACTAATGACTTTTCTTTCTACCCATCAGTTATGTTGAGATTCCTTTTCTTCCAAAATAGCAAATGGCCTTTATAAGTACAAAGCAGAAGCAGTAAAATTCAAAATAATATCCCATTTCCACTTGATTTTAACACCATGTTAGTTAATGGAATGAGCTATTAGTTATTCTTTGGGAAAGGACAACTATTCTCCTCATTTGAGTTGAATGGAACAAAGGTCTACCAACTTTCTGCAATAAATTAAAAATAACATTTCATGAGATATCTACCATCAAATGGTTGTCTTAACTGAGCCAAACAACCCAAAATTGTTTGATAAATCTGGGGGGACTAATGTGATTAAGATCCTGAAGTGTTCCTGCAAACAGAATGTGGAAATCTGTGAGAGATGACTGACAGCATTCATAGCTGGTCCTTCCTCTCATGACCCCAAAGTAAAAGAATATAACACTTCTTCTCCAGAAATGCCTCCACAAAAGGGTGGATTAGGCCAGAAGCACAGACATTTTACTCACAGGTTAACACAATACTAAAACACATTGTACTCCTTCATTTCTTAATGTTTTAGAAAGATGACATGTGACATACAGGCAGGGCATGAAGCTACAGGGCTTCCTAGTACTTTGTTTAGTTTCTGTCTAGTTTAGTTCCCAGAGCCACAAAAAGAAGTAAATTAGAAAACAATGATAGTCTAGGAGTCCAAGAGCCAGAAACGCTAAATCCCAGAACTCTCTTGGCTATGAATCAGTTTTGAATCCTCTGGGCCTGTTAACAGTGCCAAGCACTGTAACCTGCACTTCCCACACTCTGCCAAGTGCTACATCTGTGAAGCCTTTTCCTGTGTCAACTCTCTCTGTGTGAAGGAGCATATGAAGTAGAAGCTCTTATCACCTCCATTGAGACAAAGGAGTATAAGTGTAGAGAAATTCAGTGCTTTGTCCAAAACTACTCAGGCGTAAAGTGATAAAGGGAGGATGGGAACCAAAGTAAATAGGGCTCAGAAATCACCCAAAATGTGTGATGCAGGGCCTATTCAATCTACTTCTGTTGGGATTTTATAGATAGCCTCTTTTCAGCAAGAGAAACTCACACAAATAACTTTAATCTATAAGTTGTGCTTTATTATGATTCTAACAGAACAAACATTATCTTCATTTTTTGTTTATTTATTATTAGAATTTATTCACTTTATATCTCTGCTATGGTGCTCTCCCTTATCTCCTCCCAATCCTACCCTCCCTATTTTTCCCCTATGCCCCTCTCCCAGTCCACTGATAGGGGAGGTCTTTCTCCTCTCCCATCTGACCCTAGCCTATCAGGTCTCAATCAGGACTGGCTACATTGTCTTCCTTTGTGGTCTGGCAAAGCTGCACACACACACACACACACACACACACACACACACACACACATACCCCCCAGGGGGAGGTAATCAGAGAGCTGGCCACTGAGTTCATGCCAGACAGACATATAAGATAAACATACTAAAATCTATACTCCTAAAGAAGCTAAATAAGAAGGAGGACCCTAGGGAAGATGTTCAATCCTCATTCAAAAGGGCAAACAGAATAGACAACCGAAGCAGGAGAAGACAGGGAACAGGACAGGAGCCTACCACAGACGGCCCCTGAAAGACTATACTGATCAAAGCAGAGGCTAAAACTCAGCCAAACTTTGTGCAAAGTGCAGGGAATCTTATGAAAACCTGGAGGGGATAGGAGCTCCAAACAGAGTCCAAAAACAAACAAAAAAAAAAAAAAAAAAAAAAAAAAAAAAAAAAAAAAAAAAAAAAAACAACTGGGTCCTGGGCCCTGCAGAGACTGATATCAACCAAGGACCATGCATGGAGAAGATCTAACCCCCTACTCAGATGTAGCCCATAGATTCAGTCTCCAAGTGAGTTCCCTAGTAAGGGGAGCAAACTATGTCTTTAAACTGCTCTTTATTGTTTGACAAAAATTTCCTTCCATCACTTTTATGAATTAAATTCACAAGATAGTTTGTACACTGACATCGGGGACAGCAAATGTCCACAGTGCACACTTCACACAGAAGTCATTCAGGAATGTGTCACACCTATTCTTCCATGGAAACCTAATTTAGGGTCCTGGCATGAAGACCAGCAGCTGCCTGGGGTGTGTGAAGTAACAGCGACACATTTTATACTTTTTATATTTTACCTTTGATTTCTCCGAGAAGTTCACTTGTATTTAGTCTTTCCATTTTTTCCTTCCAATCTTTTGAAAGTAGTTTTTCCATGCAGGAGGAATCTATTAAAATACAAAAGTAAGTATTAAAGATGTGTGTTACAGACCCAGAGGGCTAGCTACTTGAGCAACTGGCTCCTTGGGAAACAAACAAAAGCTGTTTCTCTTGCTGTTGTTTAAATTCTACCATTCTCTATAATAAAACACCATGACTGAGGTAAACCACTGCCCCAGGATGATAGTGTTCTGTAATCCATGCTTAGCAGCCTAATTCCAGCAATATTTAATCAATGTTTATCATTTATCAGACTGATAAGGCAGAACAAAGGCTCCTTTCTAAGACTTTAAATTTAAATGGTATTTCTTTTAGCCCAGGTGATTTTTTTTAAGGTTAAGCAAAATTTATATGCTGTGCAAGGAACAATGATAAATCATTAAGGGAGAAGAGGCCAATTGACCTGTAACTATTTAGCCCATTAAAGAGAAACTCAACTTTTGTAAAACTAAACATTAGATAAATAAAATTAAATCAAAACTAATTAAATTGCTCTTTCAATTAAATCAAAATTAAATTAAATCAAAATGTTCTTTATGTCCTCATAGTGAAAACCACTAAAACTTTTATATAAAAAGCAATATATATATATGTTTATTAGAGAAAAGACATATTTAAATAGTATCCATCCTAGTGCATTTTAAAATAATGTTCTAGATTACAGGGAGCAATTACATCTGTTTTTATAAAGATCCATAATGTTATAGAAACACAAACATGAGAATGCCTTAACAATAATCTATTTTTTCCTATGTGCATTGCTTTCTTCTCTGGATTCTGATAGACTTGCAAGCAGGCCTCCTGCTTATAACTGTCTGCATGTACCTTTTCAAGACTCAACTCAACAAACAGCCCATGTTTCCAGGGAATGCAGATTTTAAAACTCCCATTAAACTTTAGCATTCCAAGTGTCAAAATTCTGATAACTTTCTTTTTAAATTATATTTAAAATGGTTTCTACAGTTCCAAATAATTTTTCTCCCCCATATCACCACCTATCTTTTGAGCATTTTCTCTTTCATTTTGTTTTCCGTCTAGCTTCCAAATCCGCCTTAAATTTTTCAGATTGACAGTTAGGTCAAAATGTCTCTAAAGGGCTTTTGAGGCTAGATAAGCTTTAGAAAAGGCAGTGATCCTTGCTCAAGAGATGAGAAGACCTTCTCATGATTAGAAGGCATTGCTGAAAACAATTAACATTTGTTTGTGACAAGATCAATCAATCAGGGAATGGATGGAATCCAGATCCTATGTCATGAAAGAGCCGATACTGTCATAGGACCCTATGTCCTTTCTACATAGAAAGGCTATTAAGCGAAAGCCCTCTGCCTCTTCTGGAACTTCACTCCACTAAACATTCATGAATATGGTATGTGGTTTGTTCAGTAGCTATATTTTTCCAATATTAATACTGAGTTTATAGAGCTAAGTAGCAAATCTTCACAGGCGTGCCTGGCAGACATCATTGCTTCTCCAATCAGTTTGGGATTTCTAAACCAGATAGTTACAACATTAGATAACAGATGAAAAAGAACAATAAACAATCTTGAATTTTATACCCTACCAGGATTTGTTCCCTTTTCACCCATTCTTCTATGTTCTGTCATTGCATTAAACTGATGCTCACTGGCATAGATGCAGGACTCCAAAATGTCTGTTTAAGTTAGAGTTGAGATGGTAGACCCATCAGACAAAATCATAGCACTTCAAGGATGGCCATAAAGTCAGGTCAAGTCTACACAGACACACTAGACATAGGACATGCCTATAATTCCTATAAATAGACTTGAAATACCCCAGAGATCTGAGGAAAGAATGCTGATGCTTCATGGGAAACAAAAGACAACTCTATGGACAAGAATGTATACTCCAACATAAACCCAGCCAGTTTCACAGGGGAGCTACACATTCAGAGGCTCCAAAGCATTTGATATTCTTGCTAACTCTGAGACCCAGCTACCCCAGCTCCTGCTTAAGTAGAAAACCTGAAGGAAGCTATAAATCGGCTTTGTGGATCTACATTTATAGACAGGAAGATATTTAATAACTATCACTGATAATATTTATCTGAAGGCACTAACAGTCATGTACATGGTCCTCATCCTAATTCTGGAAAGCCCTGCATTAACACCGTCTCTTGACTACTCATCTGATGGTCAGTCCCTCCAGGACCACTCCGGTGCTACAGAGTAAAGCAAGATAGTGCGAAAGGCCAGGCGCTAGTTGATATCCAGCCACTGTCCTGGGGAAGTTTCTGATCAGAGATGAGGAAACATGTAAAGATCCAAAGTTACAAATGAAAAGTTGTACTGCCAAAGGTCCCAGTCATGGGTGGGGATGCAGGTTAAATGTGAGGCTCCCTCCCCAGACTACATCAGCCTTCCAGCATATCAACAGGACACCAGTTTTGCAGCAGCAGCTGTGAGAGCAGACCTTACCATGTTTTGATGTAGCTCAACTGCAGAGTTCAAGAGGAAAAACTGCATAAATGAGACCTTACGCTGCACACAGAAAGAGCATGACACAGTGCCCTCAGTACAGCAGCCACAGTGATTCTAAATGGGGTAAGGGGAGGGGGGAACCAAATGTCCCCTAAATTGCTTAGGGTTCTGTCTCAGAACAAATGTTTTATTTCATTATTCTGAAAACAACTTTCCACTAAGAAGTCAGCGACAGTAAATTTCATTATTTAAGTTTGGCTGTTCAAACTTTTGTGACTGAGCTGTCTGCAGCTACAGAACCAAATGATTTCAAGATTGAGAGAAAAGATCGTAATAATATGGATGATACACAGTAACCCTGAAATGTAGACACATTAAAAACAGGCATAACTTACAGTGCTCCCAAATTTGTGTGGCATGTTATCAGAGGCTAGAGTTCATCCTTCCTACCCAATACCTACTCAGTGATACACACGGCCCCAAGTGTTTTGAGCTATTATTTTATGAAAGATAGGGATTTTATTTTAGTTATTTTCTATTTGAATCAAAGATATAAAGATCCTATAATTCTAGACTACTATTAAGTTATGTAGTTTTTTGGTAGACTGTTTTTTTGGAGGGGGTGAAGTTCAGGAAGTTTTCACTTGCTTATTTTTTCAAATTTAAGATTTTATTTTTCAGGAAACTCATTCTAAACTTTCTTCGACAAGAAAAAAATATACAATTCAGGACTGAAATTCAGAACTGATTTTATTTAAAATACACCATATAACAGATTGTAAAACATAGTTGTGCCTCTTAGAAACTGAGGCTTTGGGCTGAGTAAAGGACGCTTTACCACGGGGTGCTAATGCACTGGCTAATGATGGATTTCATGGAATGAGGGAAGTTCAAGGTGAGATTATATTAATTATATAGATTATTCCTAATCCATAGGCTGATATTTTAAGAATGGTTTTCAGTTATTCTCTCTCTCTCACTTTCTTTCATATATATATATATATATATGAAGTATATATACCCATATATACCCATATAGTACCCATGAAGCCATTTACATATATATATATATATATATGTACCCATGAAGCCATTTACATATATATATATGTAAATGGCTTCATGGGTACTAATTATGATAAAGGCTTATCTTCTGTGTCAAAGAAAGTAAATAAATCATAATTAAAGCCAAAGAAGACAGAAAATGGGAAATATTTCAGTATACTTTAAAACAGTTTATCTGTGAGTAAACATTTGTTATTCCTTTCACTTCCATGCAATACTGAAAGACAGAGGAATAAAATATCATGAACATGACACAGAAAATATCTTTTAAATATTCTAGTGAAAAATCAAATGCTTCAGTTACTGTGCACACATTAGGAGAAATGTGTGTGTTAGTCGTGCTTCTGACAACAGTAAAGACATCCCTTTATTTTTCCATCAGAATCATCAGTTTCAGATGGAATCACTTTTATCCGCATTTACAAACACAGATAATTTATCTGAAGTGCCCGTGACTTCTGTTTCTAGCCAAACTTGACAATGTACATTTAGTCACCCCTCAGCAGCCCCAAGTGTTTCCATTAGGGACAAACAGATGCAGTTATAAGCTACTGTACATTTTTTCACACAGTGGCAAGAGTCCCACAATACAGTGGGATAAAATTGGAGCTTGGAGAGCTTGAAGAGCACTCTTAAATTTTAATTAAAACCCTCCAAGCTCACTAAAAATAATTAGACACTAAAATGTGCCAGTTTTATTTTGAAGTCACTATAACATACAAAGCAATGCTCCATGATGACTGTCCCTACACACACACACACACACACACAATGAAACAACTGACTTTCCAAATAAGAACAAGTGGTATAAATAGAGTCTGTTTTCAAGCAAGCTCTTCATGCAGGGAGCTGACAGAAAAGCCCACAGAGTGTGTTTTTCAATCTGAACCAAACAAATCTAGAAATAAATTCCCCAACACAGTGTGTAGATCACCAACCAAGTCCACAGAAAATCCAGTGTGGAAAGAACAGTGCACACTATATCACTGAGCTTTTCTGATCTGAGAGCCAAACCTTTAACCTCTTAAATGTTTCTGCTATCTTAAAATATCTCATACAGTGCTATACTCTGTCCTATTTTTAGGCAAGGAGCAGAGAAAGCATGCCTTTCCCATACAGCAGGGCAGCGGCATAAACGTCAGCATAGAGGCTTTGCCAGGACAGACTGGATCTCCAGCACTTGATCAGTGAGGAATGCACCAACTGTTTAGGATAATCTCGTGCCAGCCCCCTTGTGCTCCACACTCCCCTGTGGGAGTGGCCAATCTTGTCCTGCTCCCAATTCTTCATTTTCCTCCTCCACATACTCTCCATCCAAAAAGATGAGAAGTAAGACATTTATGCCTAGCAATGAGAAAGCAGGCTCACTTCCCCAAACAGACCAAAACTTTAAAACAATTAACCCTCCCCTCTTCTTTCAGATAAATTGCTAAGTATAAAATGCAATCTGTTCCCTTTGTTTACTCAATAAGAACAATTTGTAAATGACTCAAGGATAAAATTCAGAAAATGTTGTGCTAAATTAGAACCATTATAAACATGCTAATGACTCAATACTCAAGTAAAACAGGCATGATCGGTGTGAAGGGAGAGATTTCATTCCTGTAAAACTCTTGTTGTCCTGCCTTAAAATGATTCGGTCATTAAATCAGATATAATCCTTCCAGGAAAAATGTTAATTCCACAGCCACTTTACTGAACAACATGCTGTGAGTAAAGGGGTGTGTCTGTAAAAGAGGGCATGTAGGGAAACAACAGAGGTGTTGGAAATGTTAGGACTGCTAGATGCATGGCTCTGGGATGTTCAGAGGGAAACAGGCTCCATCTCCAAAACCTGCCAGACTCACATGCAGGCATTTTCATGTCAGGGGCAATCTTTTCTCTAGTTACTATTTTTATCTACCAGACTTTTTCTTAGGCATTCCTGACAACTGGCACTAAGCATACATTCACAAAAGTTACACTGTTCTATATGAGCAGGCAAAAGACATCTCTCTCATCTGCTCCCCAAGGCTCCTAGCACCTAAAACATGAACACAGGGATCATTTGCAACCCAATTCCTCTCACTTGTTCATCAAGGCGTAACCACTGCAGGTGCCAATACAGAAAAGGAAGGACACACTCCACAGGTGATTCCACGGCTCACAGCCTGGTGCTGGAGCTAGAACACTCTCATTTCGGGAAGGAGAAGAAAAGGGGTGAAGATGAGGAGGCTGCTGGCAATACTAACTTCAAACAGATGGTGTATCTCTACTGAGCTTCAGTGCTTGCTTTCCTGAAGACTATTTAAGTCACTATTTAAACATCAGTTTTATGGTCTGTGCAACACAACAGCCAGCAGTGGGAAGGACTTGATTTTTACGCTTACTAACAGTTGCTTCCTATATAGACAGACTAACTCTTCAGACAGAGGTGCCAGCAATGCAGGGTACCTCAGGGAAAATCAATAGTTTGACTGGCCCAGCAGCCCAGTCTCCTCTACAGGTTGTTTGGCTAGTCTTTCCAATCATCCATTTTGCTTTCTCCACAATGCTTCATTTAGTTTAAACTAAAAGCTTTCTTTCCACTAAGCAATCAGTACAAAATTCTTTTTAAAATGCCTTGAGCTCAACAGGTCATTTCCTCCAAGACAGGCTTCATTTTCCTGATAGCGGCATGTGCAGACTAAGGCTTTGGTTCTCCATTGTTACCTCTTGCACATGAGACCCTCAGATGCTCCACACTATTAATGTAAGAGAAATTTCTGTTAGAGACTGTAGGTAAACATACTGCTAAAATATATTCTACCAGTGATATTTTCACCTTAGTTACTGCTGATCCTGCTGTCTATATTCATCAAGTACTTGTTTTACTATGTCAGATTCATATGTAACTGACTGTAAAAAGCAATATTAGATTATGGATCCAATTTAATTATTTTTGTGTATCTAGTCCTATATTCCATTTGCTTGTTCTAAATAGGATCTCCTGTATTCCATCCTGGCCTAGCTAGAACCCCTCAAAGCAGCCCAAAATTACCCTCCATGTTGTATATAAAATGCTAGGGCTCTAACTCAGGGCCTTGTCCCTCTCAGACAAGTATTCTACCAACTGAGTTACATCCCCAGAATCCTACATTCCTTCTTTTGAGAAATATTTTTTAACTTTATGATTCTGGGCACACATGTACCCCTGTGTATGGGGGTGCTTTATGTAGAAGCCAAAGGTAGACATCAGATGTACTCCTCAGATGATCTCCACACATTTTTAAAGACAATGTCTCTCACTGAACTTAGAGTGGTTGGCCAGTGAGTCCCAGGGATCCTGTGTGTGTGTGTGTGTGTGTGTGTGTGTGTGTGTGTGTGTGTGT
>NW_026596088.1:11561140-11583188 GCF_907164565.1 Psammomys obesus | reverse complement strand
TGTGTGTGTGTGTGTGTGTGTGTGTGTGTGTGTGTGTGTGTGTGTCTGTGTGTGTGTTTTCACTTGGGTTCTGGAGATTGAACTAATGCCCTCACCTAGCTTCCCTATCTCCCCATCACCCTGAATATCACTGCTCTTTTGGAGTTGAAAAGTGCAGACCTCTGTTCTCTGCTTTCTATTGCTCCTCCTGACTCCACAAAGAATTTGACTCATCAGAATGCTCTGTTAGACAATTGAAAGCCTACCTCATGCTCAGATCAGAAGCAAAAAGTGTGTGAACCTGGGAGTGCCATGGACAACACTGACAGACCTTGACTGATCTAAGATAAATTACACAGAATAGAAGTGAGGAGCAGAGAAAACAGAGAACAATGCATTACATTATATTAGCTCACTTAAACCCTGAAATGTGGAAGTCCTACACTATCCCTGGCCTTCTTGGTGAGTTAAGTCAATATTTTGTATTCGCTTAAGTGTCTACATGCTGGAGCTTTGAAAATATCTAAACAAGACTGGTGGTAGTGGCACACACCTTTAATTCCAGCAGTTGGGAGGCAGAGACAGGTGGTTCTCTGTGAGCTCAAGGCCAGCCTGGTCTACAGAGTGAGTTCCAGGACAGCTAAGGCTACACAGAGAAACCCTGTCTCAGAAGACAAAAACAAACAAAAATCTAAACAATATGAAAACCGTAACGAAAGAATATGGTATACATGTACATGCGCTATGTCTGAAGAGTATGACATACATGTAAATGTGCTATGTTCAAAGTTTGACTCACATAAAAACCAGTAGCATCTTGCAACAAGCATTAAAAATCAGAAATGAGTTTCTGACTTCATAAAGGTGTACAAAGACCTTAAGCAGCAATGCTGACCAGAGCTAGTCCTCTATAGAACTTAGGATTTCTGAGCATTATGCCACTCACTGAAAACACAAGCGAATCGAAGTGAAAGCAGAGGTTCAGTATAATACAGAGGTAATACATGCATGCATGCATACATACATCTCTGAGCTCAACAGACTTCCAGTTTTTAAGTTTCATACAACTTCCCGGTGAACTGTTATCCAGTTAAAGTATAACATAAGCTTCAGCTGGTGACACCTCCCCTTTAGTCTTTTTTTAAATTATGTAACCCATGAAAGAGCAACATAATAGAAGGCTATCCTATATAGTGGGTTTTTAGATCCCTTCATTATTGGCCCTAGTGATGCCTCCTATCTGAAACTCTTAGTTTGCCCTGTTTAGATGAGTCCTCAAAAATTGTCTCACTCCATTCTGCATGCCTAGTGTTTTCTAAACCATTCTCTCATGATGTCATACTCAACAAAATGTCTCACTCTTCTTGGTTCATACACACACACATCCTCACCACCACCATCACCAGCTACTATTCTAGATTGCCTGTGTTGATTCACTACTTCAAATATCAAAACTCATTCCCTAGATAGGAAAATACTTGCCAAGCTTTTATTGTCTCATTAATCTTCCAGTTAATTTAACTCTGAGCTTTAAAATTCCTGTATCTATTCCTACAACGCTTTATCAATTTTCACCATTGTAAAGACTAATAATATGGTCAAGTGCAAAATCCATTTTACATAACATTAAGTAGCCTGAGGAAAAGAAATGCCTCTGACACTGTTTGGTATTCCCCCATATTTGAGTAACTCCAAACTCTGAAAATTCCTTGATGTAGTAAAAAAAAAAAAAAAAATCAATTTTATTGCACACTAATTAATGAGAAATATTTTTGCTGACATTTGAATTCTTTGTCCTTTTCTTGATAGTTTTCATATTTTTATTTATATTAAGTCATAACATATAATATATCTATATACTTAAAAGCAATCTATAAATATGTCTTCTGTCAGGACATTTAAAGGTTTTAAAGTTGTGCTGACCTGTATGCCTTCTCCTTGAGGCAGGACTAGATTTAACAGTGCCAGAGAGCTCTGTACAAAGGAGGGAAGCAACAGACAATGCTGCTTAGCTACGGTGCCTACAGCAATGACCACATGGCATCCCTAAGGATGCAGAGGTGGGGCACACACCTTTGCAGTAACCAACAGCTCTCTGATTGAATGATATCAACAAGAGGGATATCATGCCTGAGACTGGAAACCTAGCAAGCTACCCAGGGCTAGTAAAGTCGTGGATCTTGGAGGAAAACCCACAACACCATGTTACTAAACCAGCATACTCCCTAACTACATTATAAATATCGCTCCTTATACCCACAGATAAGTGTAGTCCTCACCTCTCATCAAGGAAACTTTTCTTTGCAACAGAAGGAGATCATTACAGAAAACCACAACCCATCAAAATGCAGAGCTCCAGAGCCCAGTCCTAATCAATATATCAACAAAATAACTTCCACCTAAGGATCAGAGAATGTTGCAGAAGAGAAAACAGGAAGATTTTTAGAGCCAGAGGATCAGGGAATTTACTCTGTCTCCAAGTAATGTAAAGCTATACTTGTAAAGTCTTACCTACATTACTGCCTAAACATGAGCTGAACAAGGATAACAACAGACATGCTAAAGTGGACAGGAGGAAGACCATGATGCCTCAATCCAAAAAAGGAACTACAGGCACCTAAGGAATGCTGATAGTAGAAGAAATAGTCTTCCCTAAAGAATAGCACACCAATTGGTTATCCAATACCAAATGGTCAGCCCTGAAAATATACATTATAGATAGATAGATAGATAGATAGATAGATAGATAGATAGATAGATATAGATATAGATATATACAATTAAAGGCAAAGAAGCCATGATGTTTTTTTAAAAAAGAGCAAATTTATGTTAATTGGGAAGATATAGAAAAAGGAAATAACACCATCAGCACAGGCCCTAAGAGCAACAATTAATAAATGGGACCTCATGAAACTGAAAAGCTTCTGTAAAGCAAAAGACACTGTCATCAGAACAAAACGACAGCCTACAGATTGGGAAAGGATCTTCACCAACCCAACATCTAACAGAGGGCTGATATCTGGAATATGTAAAGAACTAAAGAACTAAAGAACTAAAGGCAATAATCCAAGTAACCCAATTAAAAAATGGGGTATGGAGCTAAACAGAGAATTCTCTGTAGAAGAATATAGAATGGCAGAGAAACATATAAGGAGATGTTCAACATCCCTAACCATCAGAGAGATGCAAATCAAAGCGACCCTGAGATTTCACCTTACACCCATCAGAATGGATAAGATCAAAAACCCAAGAGATAACGCATGCTGGAGAGGCTGTGGAGAAAGGGGAACCCTCCTCCATTGCTGATGGGAATGTCAACTGGTACAACCACTATGGAAATCAATCTGGTGCTTTCTCAGACAATTAGGAAAAGTGCTACCTCAAGATCCAGCCATACCACTCCTAGGCATATATCCAAAATATCCTCAAGTACACAACAAGGACATTTGCTCAACCATGTTCGTAGCAGCTTTATTTGTAATAGCCAGAACCTGGAAACAACCCAGATGTCCATCAACAGAGGAATGGATACAGAAATTGTGGTGCTTCTACACAATGGAATACTACTCAGCAAGTAAAAACAAGGAAATCATGAATTTTGCAGGCAAATGGTGGGATCTAGAAAAAATCATCCTGAGTGAGGTATCCCAAAAGCAGAAAGACACACATGGTATATCCTCACTTATATAGACCTATAAGATAGGATAAACATACTAAAATATGTACACCTAAAGAAGATAAACAAGAAAGAGGTCCAGGAGTAAGATGATCAATCCTCATCTAGAAAGACAAAGGGAATGGGCATTGGAAATAGGAGAAAACAAGTAACAGGACAGTAGCCTACCACAGAAGGCACCTGAAATACTCTACCTAGCAGTGTATCAAAGCAGATACTGAGACCCATAACCAAACCTTCGGCAGAGTGTAGGGAATCATATGAAGGAAGGAGGAATTAGTATATCCTAGAGGGGACAGGGAGCCCCACAAGGTCCAAATATATCTGAGCACAGGGGCCTTCTATGAGACTGTTTATCCAACCAAGGACCATGCATGGATATAACCTACAACCCCTGCTCAGACATAGCCCATGGTAGCTCAATGTCCAAGTGGGTTCCCTAGTAAGGGGGACAGGAATTGTTTCTGATATGAACTCATGAGCTTCCCCTCCCCCCTGAGGGAGGAGCAGCCTTGCTAGGCCACAGATAAGGACATTGCCACCATCCTGAAGATGCCTGATAAGCTAGGGCTAGACGGAAGGACCCCCTCTCAGTGGACTCGGAAGGGGACAGGGAGGAGATGAGGGAGGGAGGGGATGATTGGGAGGGAAAGAGGGAGAGGGTTACAGCTGGGATACAAGTGAATGTACAAAATTATTTAAAATAAAATATATATATAGAAAAGGAAAAATGATGTAATTACAATCTCAAAAATAAAAATAAAAAATTTTATACTTCCAGTTTTACATTTAGGGTGAAGTTCATGTTCATTTATTTTGTGTGTTCTATGAGAGAAAAGGACCAAGCAAACTTTGTTTCATGCATATGTCCAGTTGTTTCAACATTATTTGTTTGAAGATGTGTCTTTTTCTTCTTAGTGATCTGGGCATGGCTTTGGGAGGGTAGACAGACTCATCCTGGATTTCTACCTGCTCTGCTGATAGTTCCTTGACCTTACATGCTTTTGCTTTTCCAGCACTAAGGCACCCTGAGCTCACATAGAATGAGAGCATGCTCTTGGCTGTACTTGGTCCTTAGCAGCTTCAAATTCATCTTAGGATGATCTTATTTACAAAACAAAAGATTTGGTGGGATTTTTATGAAACTTATAGGTCAATTTTAAATTGTACTTTATTGCTAAATATGTGCACACAAAGTTTTGCATTTATGTCTTAGCTGGTCTGATACATTCTTGGTAAATTAATTTCTCATTGTCATCTAGTTAGATATATTTTGTTGCTCTATATGATAGTTCTTTAATCCATGACTGATTTAGAACAGGTGGTTTAATTACTGTTTGGGAGATTTTTAATTTTCCTTTTGTTATCAGTTTGTTATCTTTTCCCATGTAAACAAAAAACCTATTCTTTATAAGTTTAAACTTATCTTTACAGAGACTTGCTTATAGCACAACCTAAACTTTATGCAAAACATTCCAAACTCACTTAAAAAGAATAATTATGCAAAAGTTTGCATGTGCCATGTGCTGTCACCATCAATCACATCCTGGGATTTGAAGTTTTGTTCAGATCCTCTCAATTCACCAGATTTTCCAACAATAACTGAACTGTGGGGCGCCTTTTCTTTCAAAGCTCTCAGTTCTTCCCTGTAGTTTGAGCCTATGTGATTGGTACAGGGAGTCTTAGGTAAGGAACAAGTACCAACTGACACTTGTTTCTGCTCCATGGGACTGGAGGCTTGCTTTCTTAAACAAATTTAGAATTTTCAGTAATTATTTCTTCAAAACTTCCTCAGCTGTCTCCTCCAGGCACTCCTGCTGCCTGCAGGGCTCACCGTCAACTCTCTAGGCCCTATTTTGTGGCCCTACTCATTTTGTGCCTTTTCCCCACTCTTTCTCTGGTTTAGATAGTTTCTACTGTAGAGTCTTTAGTTTTGCTTCGTTCTTAACCTACATTTGATTGTTTGCAGTCATATTCCCTCCACACTGCTTTTCTCAGCTCCTGGGTGTATAAATGTTTTCTGGTTTGCCTGTCTCCCTTCACTGTGCTGGTGTTTCTTCAGTTTCCTGTTTTCTACTTTCTCAAGACACTTGATTGGGATTCTGAATGTCTGCATTGAAGAAGTTCCTCCAAACCAGTTATTCCTATGTGACCAAAGCAAGAGCAAAAACATGCCTTTAAACAACAACTATTACTACTATACTATATGGCATTGTATATACAAAGAAAAAAAATAACTGATAATGACATACAATTCATTGTTAATATGAGGATCTTTATACTAATAAATTGAAATTTTTAGATAAAACACATAATTAGCTAGAAAGTATATGTATCAAGATAGAAAATTGCTCACTGATGTGACACCAGGCCCAAATTTGCCAGACTGGTAAATTTTTCCAACAGTCAAGGAAGAAAATTAATAGTATCATATAATCGCTTAAAAACATGTAAAACCAAATACTAATCATCTCATGAGGCCAACAAATTCTGATCAAAATCTTTATAAGAAAGTAATGTACAGGTGAATCTCCTTTGTAATCCAGAAAATAAAAGTAGGGATTTGCATAATGCCTCACAGGTGAAGAGACTTTGTTATCTGCTAAAGTGCCATCATAGTCTTCATTTCACTATATTGTTTTCATCTCTACTGTTTCCGTCGATTCTTTGGACTTTCCATCATTTTATTATGTTGTTTGTCTACTTCTGCATGCTGCTTATGTCCTCCACTAAACTTTTAACACTTCTAAACACCCTGGTCTTATAATTCCGAACAACTCTTTCTTTAAGCTGCTCTTGTACATGGTGTTTTCTACCAGCAACAGGAAAGTAACTGACATGTCGTCCCACTTCCATGGTAAAAACCCTCCATGAAGGAGCATTGACACACTCTAAACAGTGGATAATGAGCCCACTATGCCACCACTGCCCTGAAGCTCACACTGAGGGGCAAGTTCAAAGCATACCACCATGTAAGCAAAAAAACAAGAAAAAATCACGCAGAATTCTGAGCCCTATGAAGTTTGCTTTAAAAAACGAAGTGGAAAAGAAAGATGTTCTCAACAAAAACTTCCTCACAAGAAAAGTGAAAGCCACTCTTCAGAGAGAAGCAAATGGTGCCGATCAGAGGCTCAAATGGAGGAAAAAGAGCAGCGCAGGACCTTGGAAAACAAAGTGATGCCTATGATGGTCTCAGGTTCAACTGACCCGCTTAATTCAAAACAATAGCAACAGTGAGTTTGACCAGATACATATAAATGTTTACATATTCTACATATCTTCCATTTCTAACAGTGGTTGTATCTGAGTTAAAGGTGTGATGATGTGGTATGATAGTAACAGGAGGAAGGTTGAGCAAAGAGACTTAGAGATAAAGGTTGCTATTATAAGGTTTTGTCCTATATGTGAATTCAGGCAGTTACTTGAAAGTTGACTTGTATTTGTTATGATTGCAGTGACTAGAAATGTTTTTTAAGTGTATAGTCTAAGAAAGAAGAGATGAGGAAATGGAATCACGTAAATTGCTAGATTCAAACTAAACCATAAGAGGACTGGGCAGAGAGATACATGAAAAGAGATGGTAATGACACATATTTGTAAGGATGATATGACAACCCATTACTGTTTGCAAACTACAAAATTAATTCTAATAGACTCATAAAAGGTAGAAAAAGTATAGAAGGCAAAACTAGGAATGAGAACAAAGGCAAAGCATAGACAGTAGGACCACATAGGTACATCTCAATCCAACTCTATGAAAACCATGCACAATCAAGGGTCTAAATACACCAAGTTAAAGGGGTGGAATGGCCAATCACAGACCACCCAATTATATTCTATCTAAAGGAAAGTGTTGTTGATAGAAAGATACATGCATCAAGTAATGAAGTAGAGGAAGGTTTGCCATGCTAACATTGTGCAGAAGTAATGCAAGCAGTAAGCTCAGCTGATGACACTTCAGAGCAGAGAATGTTATCAGGGTTAGGGAGGGTCACAGTCCCCAGCAACATGATAATCAGTGATGTGCATGCACCGGCAACAGAACGTCCCAACACACAGGGCAAAATTTGATTCAAGAAATGGGTGAATCCACTTCCACAGCTGGAGACTTCAGCATCCTTTCGTCATAAAATGGATAGAGCAGCAGGCATAAAATCAGTAAGGACATGGGTGACTTTAACACCATCAATCAACTGGATATAATTGACACCTACAGAATACCTCACACTCAGCAGAATAGTCTTCAAACTCACAGTGAACAGTCAAAAAATTAAAAAACAACAAACAAATGAAAAAACCTGAGCATGTGGTGAGCAGTAAAGTACAGCAGGCAAGTTTAGAAGAAGAGAATTTCTCTTAAACCAAAGTAGAATTAGAGTATTAATCAATAATGCAAAAATATCAAATGCAAAGATATTGAACAATATGCTTCTGAATATTCCTGGACCAACAGAGAAATCTCAAAGGAAGTGTTAAAATGTTTTGTGCTAAATAAAATAGAAATACATATTATCAAAATTCTTCAGCGGTAGGAAAAGCTTAAAGGAAATGTATAGCGTTTATCTAAAATTAGCAAGCCTAGCCACTGCATTATGACACTAAAAGGAGGGCAAATTAATCTCCAAGTAGAAGAAAAGAAACAATAATAATTAATGTAAATGACACTGAAACAGCTCAGGAGTGGTGACTCTAACTGACAGTTGTTATCCCAACATTTCTGAAGCTGAGGCAGGAGGAATGCCATAAATTCAAGAACTTTGAGACCAGTTTTGTATACAGAATGTAATTCTGTCTCAAAAATAAGAAAGGGGGAGAGGAGGGGAGGGAATAGGAAGGAAGGGGAGTGAAGAAAAGAATTCTAAGGTATTCTAAGATTTGTCCAAGGTATGCAAGGGTGGCTCAGATTCGAAATAATCATTTAAAATCACACCAGCAAGCCAAAGAAGGGAAAACAACATGATCAGATCAATAAAGAAAGTCACTTGAAAAAGAGTTTGGCACCCATTCCTGATGAAACAAATAAGAAACAGCTTCAAAAACAGCACCTAAGAAAAGAAATACAGCTAAGCTAATACACTTGGAGTTGTGGGACTCAAGCCTGCCCCTGGAAGACTAGCAACAAGCCACAGATGCCCCTTCTCCTTGCTGATCTTCAGTACAGATTGCAGGTCCCAGGCAATGAACATGACAGCAAAATAAAGGTAAAGTAAGTACAGAGTATGAGTAATGGAATACATTGGCAATCTATGTAGAAAATACCAAAATACTGACCAAAGCATAAAATCAGCATAAGTTTCATAATGCGACTACAGCAAAGCTGAAGACTACAAGATTAATTCACAGAAAGTCAGGTATTTTCCTATGAGCAACAAGTGGAATCTGGTATTTCAAACACATTGCAGCTTAAATTAGTATCCCCATAAAATGCAATATTTAGGTATGAATTCAATAAAGGATGCCCAAAATTTATAGAAAAAAACCTGTAAGACTCTGATAAAAGATATCAAAAAGTAATTAAATAAATTTGAACTAGTCCATGTTTAGAGACAGAAGAACTCTAATATCTAATATCACCAACATGTGAGGCCTCCCAACCTGGTTTATAGATTGAGTGCAGTCCCAATTAAAATCCCAACCATACTGCCTCAAGAGCATCAACAAAGTAAGTTTAAAGTTTACATGGAGACACAAAAGAGCCTGTAACCAACTTATAATTGAAGGAGAGCTAAGTCAGAGGATTGATGATAAGTCAACTTTCAGTCTTATTAAATTACAGACCCACATGATCTGGAAGGCACTCTTCTCTCCATCCATTCCAGTATTGCCAGTTATTCTGTCCCTTCCACTACACAAATATCCTACATAAAAATTCTTTCAGTGCCCCAAGACCAGCCACCACCTGCTAAGTGTCCCCTTCCTCAGACCTTGATGTGGACTCTTTCAGCATGGTCTCTTATCCAACTAGACTGCTGATTCAGTGACAATTTAACATTCATGTCTGAGTCAGTGGTATGGCTCAGTGGCTCAGGGCACTTGTCACCAAGCCTGAAGACTAGGCCTCACACGATGGAAACAGAGAACTGACTTCTGTAAGTTATCCTCTGACCTCCAGGTGGACACTGTGGCAAGTGCATGCACACACACACAATGTTAATTTTACTAAACTCAAAATCATTTCGTCAGGAGTGCCCCCGATAGACTCCACTAGAGTAGAAGGCCGCCTCCTCACGCCTTTCAACACACTATTGTGCTTACTTCATCACTGATCTCTGTCAGGTGGTAAACTCTGTCAGATCAACAAGCCCATCTACCTGCTGTCTAGCAGACCCTCACTGTTCAGCAGAGCAAATAGGAGATAACTAAAACCTCACACCTAGAGCTGATGAAAATGAATGAAGATAGTGAGATTTGGAGCCCAGATACTCCGTGGGCCCCACAGACCAGCAAAGGAGTGTTCCGTATAGTTTATTTCTGCTTGCTTTTGACATCAGCAAGGCTCCTGCTATGTAGCTCAGACTGTCTCTGAGCTTGTGACTCACCTCCCTCTACCTCTCCAGGGCTGTGGTCATAGTCATGTACACCCATAGTAGACTTTCTGAAATTACTTGCCTTTTGATCTGTCATAGCCTTCAGTTGTTTTGTTAATATGTCAATATGAATAAATGATGCCAAGGAGCCCAAATACTCAGACACTCTATGAGAGACCCAAGGAAGAACCACAGTGGGGAGGTAAAATCTAGAGAGCAAAAGAGGGATGTTGCGTCTCCTCGGGGAGCTTCCCACAAAATACTCTCTACACTCAAGGTTTTTTGTTTGTTTGTTTGTTTGTTTTTTCCTTAAATAACCAAATACTCGCCATTTATATGAGAAAGTGACCTGTACATGAATGAAACTTACAAATTCACAGCAGGGTGAGCCTGTCCATTAGTTCTTCAAAGAATCCCTTCTCTTGGTGTTAAGACAATAAATTAAGTAATCATCAAGATTGTAAAAAAGCTTCTACCTAAACATGATTTTTTTCCAATTTTAACCTGGCTTAGTTTTCAACCTTTACATTTTGAGTGAAAGGAGACTCAAAGCTAAAATTCTGTTTTTGAAAAGTAAGAATGTTAAAGAACAAAGAGCCAGACTGAAATCTAAATAAATTCCCCTTTCTTTTTAGTTTGAGAGGGACAGGAAGAATGACAACAAATTCTCAACTGACTATTGTCTTGTGAGGATTCCAAACACTGACCAGTTCTCTTGATTACACAGAGCACAAAGGCTCTTTCAACACTTTCCTGCACAGCTTGAAGATGGACTACATGTGCCTCTTAATCCTCTATTCAAACTTGGCAACAGTCAGTGGTGTCAAAGGGAATCCAGCTAAGAGCTAAGTTAGATGCTGGTAATATTGTATGCCTGTGAGTCTGGGCCCTGGGTGTGCATCAGGTGTAAGTACTGAGCGATTTCTGACCACAGAAACCACTCAGCCAGCACCCGGACAAGCGAACTGCTAAATCATGCAATTGTCGGGATTCAAAGGCCGTGCACATTCACTGGTCTAATTGTGTACACTATGTATAAGAAAACACAGCAAAATATACAGACTTAAGCTACATAGTCACCACCAAGATGGGAGAGAACATTCTTCTTTTGGCACACTTTAAAAGCACAGGCGATGTTTCAGAGTGCAAACTCTGTAAAACCAACCACAGCCACAAACTAGTGAAATACGTACAAAAGAGGGTCTTACACAACAGCAACCCATGGCCACAGGCCCTGCCATATATTTCCCAGTTTGTGGTATCTATAAATAGACAGTCATTGTGGCAGAACTTTTAGCTGGACAAAACCATACATCTTGCATATAAAGCCCTGTTACATATAAGGGCTTAAAGAAAAATATGCAGGCATTGCCTCAGCTGCAACGAATGATCCTCGTCAATCAGCTTAGAAAGAGAAATTGCATTAGCATCCCTGGGTCAGATCAATGGAACATTAAGATCAAAGCACAAAGAGGAGTTCTCAGGTAGGTATCCTAAATGACAAAATAATTAGTTGTGGACAAAGATGTTTCTGTGGGCGGTATGATGTTTCCATACCTAGAAAACTGCGAACACCAGTCACACTGGCCCTGTTCTCACAATCACACAAGTCTTGTCAAGTGATCTGCTGACAGGTGACTTCACTCCCTTGAAGTCGCCTAACACTCTGTGAAAAGTTCTCAAATTCCAAAGCTTACACATTTGCAGGTGAACTAAGAGTTTTAAGATCAAGGTTTTATCTCAAGCAGCTTCTATGGAGGATAGCAACAGTAATAAAAATATTAATAATAATAGTCAAGGTGATGACAAACTTGAAAGATCCTTAGACAAGAGTTAAAAAGACGAAGAGTAATAGCCTTGATTTCATCTTAATTTATAGTTTCCCAGAGAGCCCTGGGGTTCTTCTAGGTAGAACTTCCATAGAACAACACTGAGTGCCAATCACTCTTACTACCTTCCTGATCAACCTGAAATTTCAGGAGTAATTGTCCTACTTATTACACTTCCACTGTGCTGTGGAAAGGGAACACATTATTGTCCTTTATTACAAACTCTCATGAGGAATGATTGGGAGACTGTGCAAGATACTTGATGCACCTTCAAGTAAACCGGTCCTCAGAGAAGGAAGAAGAAATGGTCCATGAGTGCTTGGTCACTCACAGATTGGTGTAATTAAATTCTCAATTACCAGATCTTAGCACCTGGCTTTTCCAATAATTTCTGAATATTAGAAGAAAAATACAGGTCTGAGAAACTGCCATTGGTCTTAGAATCTTGTTAATGGTCATCAGGGGAAACATATTTTCAATACAGAAACTATGGCCAAAGTTTCTTGCTTTTTTTTATGCTTGAACACACACACACACACACACAAAAGGTGTTAGGAGAACCTCTGTCCATACTTTACCTCCACTCAAATGTTAAGCAGTCCACAGTTGTATTACAGTTTTGTGTCTCTCATAATGTGTTCTTGCAGCGTGTGGTGGTACATGCCTTTTATCTAAGCACTCAGGAGGCAAAGGCAGGCAGATCTCTGTGAATTCAAGGCCAGCCTGGTCTACAAAGCAAGTCCAGAATAGCTAGGGCTCTGTCATACAGAGAAACTCTGTTTCAAAAAAAAACAAAAACAAAAAACCAAAACCAAACCAAACCAAACAACAACAACAAAAAAAAAAAAAAAAAAAAAGTGTTCTTCAGTGGTTCTTTTCTTTAGACTTGGGCTATATTGTTCAAAGGCTCAGTAGCCCAAACTTACTGAGGTCAATTCAACTGACCCACACTCCAACACTACTTTCACTGCAGCTATGTCATTTGCAATATAGAGACATTCCTCATTGTTCTTTCCATCTATTTTGGCTCTTCACACCTACTTGCTTGTGTGTTCAGAATGACTAATATGGTTCCAACTGGCACAGTGACACAAAAATGTGCTGAGCTACAGACAGGGAAGATATTCCATACCTTGCCACTCCCAATGGCCTCAGCTTCCTGCCCCTGCTACTCTCATCTGCTCCACCGTACCCACCTCTCCTATTCTATTTATGCCTATTGTCTCCAGGTATCCACTCACAACACTTTGTACTTTACATCCTCTGTTTCTCTCTATGTGATTGGATAGATAGCCCTTGTTTGTACACAAAATGCAGTATTTCTTAAATCTACACATATATACCAGAATCAACTTTATATTTTACTAGTAACAACTCCAACTCAGTTTGGTCTCTTCAACCTTTTACACAGACACATGGTATTTCTTTCTGTGGTTGTTGAATAGTTTATTCAAGCATTCTGAAGTGTGACTATCTGGGCTGCTCCCCTTGACATTATATCACAGTGACTTACTTTATGTATGTGTCTTTGAATCATTCAGGTGTATCTCTAGGGTGAATTACAAGAAGGGTAATGATAGATCACAAGAAAGTCCATATGAAACACTGAAATTGCTGTTGTTGGAAAGCTGGTCAGATATTAGCTGAATTGAATATCTTTGGGGATGATGTTCTCATTCATAATCAGCAGCTTAGAAAAGCAGGAACTGGAACTACAGGATTCAGGTTACTAGTTAGGTCTGGATTTGAGGGTGTCTCTGGCCCTAGTTGAGACAAGACATTCTGAATTATCTAAAGGGTTCTAAAATTGCAATCCATCTGTAGGCTTTCTAGCAGAGAACAAAGATACACCACTGCTCTTCTCCTTAAGAGTTGACCCAAAGGAGCCTGTCAATCACCTGGGTAGGGAAGTGTCCTTTAGAGAAAGATGCCATCTCTAGACGTTAGAAATGGTACAAAGCCTGCCTTAACTGTAAGTCTGTGTGAAGCCCTTGGCCACTGTACGCTGTCAACCTTAACAGTGCTTCACTTTACTCTAACAGACTCTTCTTGTCTTCTATACTGTGCTCTATGTCACATCTGAATTCTTTCTCCAAGATCACAAGGACTGTGGGAGTTCCCTAGTAAGGGGAACAGGAACTGTCTCTGACATGAATTCAGTGGCTGGATCTTTGACCTCCTCCTGCCCTGAGGGAGGAGCAGTCTTCCTAGGCCACAGAGGTGGACATTGTAGCCAGTCCTGATGAGACCTGATAAGCTAGGGTCATCAGATGGAAAGGGAGGAGATCTCCCTTATCTGTGGACTTGAAAAGGGGCAGGGAGGAGATGAAGAAGGAAGGGTGAGGTTGGGAGAGAATGAGGGAGCGAACTATAGCTGGGATACAAAGTTAATAAACTGTAATATTTAAAAAATAAAAAAAAAACAAGGACTGGGAGAGCCAACAGAAGGCCAGAGCCAGATGCTAGAAATAGTGTGAATTTATCTTCCAAAAAAACTGTGCCTATTTTCATTCTCTTCAAAATGCACCCTTTTCTTCATAGGTTTACCAGAAAAAAATGTGGTTCACAGTTTTAATTTTAAATGACCTTATACATTAGGCTAGCATTTCAATTTGTTTGGATGCATCACCACTTCACTTCTGGGTATGGCAGACACTGAGATTATTCTGCTTTCTAAATAATGTTTTAAAAAAATTTTTATGAATAAGATTTCACAGATAAGATATCTGATGACAAAGAATAGTATTCCCTTAGAGATGGGGGACAAATGAGTGAGCCCTAACGTTGGCCTAGCTTACTACGTGGCACAGTCAGGAAGAGACCAGGCAAAAGCTACCTGTGTTCCTGAGAAGAAATAGGACTGAAGATTTCTGGAGACTGTGGTGGTTAGAATGTTCAGGGAGAAGTGGAACCATACACAGAGAAAAACCTAGCTACTAGCTGTCTTCAGAGGAGCCCATAGTATTTATTCCCACTGAATACAAATGGGAACATGCACTCAGGAACACTAGAGAAGACAAAGGAAAACTACCTGCAAGGATGAGAAGAAACAATCATAATTAATAACCTGGAACAGCCCCCATCTCAGTATCCAAACTCATAAACATCTCATCATGTACTTGAAGTGTTTTGCCTCCACGGTAGGGTAAAATCTACTCTAAGACCAGATAAATGCTACCTTGTGCTATTGAAAAAAAAATTAAAAATAAGACCTGAAAGGATCAAATTGCTTCCAAGTGACTTCATAGCACATAGAAAAGAAGCCCAAGAATGCTGATAATAATTACCTATAAAGTAAAACTATGTCTAGCTAATCGTGATACAAAACACACACCTATGTAGCAAGAATCCTGCTGAAATCCAAGACTGGTGAATAGGGCAGCCCTATTCCCCTATTACATGAGGACACCCTAATCATACTGCTTAAACCTTGAAATAAAAAAGCCTAACAAGCCAGCAGCACCCCCTGGAAACACAGTAATGTGAGAACCAGTTCTCCACTAAAATAAGGAATGTCCAAAGACTATTTTGAAACATTTTCACATAGTAAAATAGATAGAATGCTCTACCTAAAACCTAACACTCAGGAAAATGTCTTTCAGACGCAAAAATGAAATAAGATGTTTTGACCATACAAAACTGATGAAACTAGTCAGATCTCTACTCCAGGAAATGTTCAAGGGAATTCTTCAAGTAAAAGAAAATTATATTGGGTGATCTGGATCTATCCAGTGAATTTTAAGGTATCAGTAATAGGAGTAACAGGGGTATATGTGAATGTTTTCTTACTATTTAATTGTTATTTAAAATAATGTGTGTGTGCGGTGATTAGCCAGTCTTCTTTGTGGGTCTAACTGGATGAAGACTCACCTGGGAAACACGCTGTTGGATAAAGGGCATGTCTGTGGGCTGTTTTTAGAAAGGTTCACTTGAGAAAGAGCGGTACCTGCAGCATGTGGGTAGGACCATCCCATGGGCTTGGAGCCTGACTAAATAAGGTTAGAGAGAGGAGAAGTCTGATGAGCAGCAGCACCCACTGCCTGCACCCACCCCTCCTGACCAGCCATGCCCTCTCATCTTGATGGGTTGTGCCCTCAAACTGGAGCCAAAACAAACCATTCTTCTTTGCTAGGCATTTGTCCACAACAAGGAGAAAAATGACAGTACATCACATGGTATAGGACTTCTACAATTAGTGAAATTAAGATGTAAAGTATCAGGGAAACTCTAAAAAAGGAAGTGGAATGTTGTGTGGCTCCGGCATTAGTGTGTGGATAGTCTACAACTGGGAGTAACCTATGACTAAGTTAAAAACCTGCATGTTCATCATTACACAAAGACATAATTAATAATGCAATAAATAATCAAATGGAATCATTTCAAAGTCAGTTAAAAGAAAACAGGAAAAAAGAGGATAAAATGATAGTGAGTATTGCATTTAGAAAACAAGTAGCAGCTGGCCATGGTAGCATATACCTGTAATCCCAGCACTCCAAGAGGCAGAGGCAGGCAGATCTCTGAGTTCGAGGCCAGCCTGGTGTACAAAGTGAGTCCAGGTCAGCCAAGGCTACACAGAGAAATCTTGTTTCAAAAAACAAAAACAAAACAAAAAATATGGCAAAATAGGTGACTACATATGACTGCAAACCCACATATACCACCAAAATTGAAAGGAGGAAAGTACATGGCTCAGCAAGTAAAAGTGCTTGTTGCACAAAGCGAAAAGACCTGAGTTCTGTTCCCAGCACCCATGTTAAAAATCCAGATGTGGTGGTGGCACATCTGTAGTCCAACACTCCTAGGGGAGATGGGAAACAAAATCACCCAGAATCTTGAGGAGAGTAACCTGGAAAAGTGAGAGTTAGGATGACAGAAGCAAAAAGAGACTCTGCTTCAACAAGGTGATCAGAGAGAACTGACTCCTAAAAGTTGTCCTCTGACCTCCCATAAGCCTTTGAAAGCATAAATATGCAGAGATATGGGGAGAGGGAGGGATGTGGAAAGAGAGAGGAAAAAAGGGTGGGAGGGAGGCGAGCAGACAGACAGACAGACAGATGGAGGAGGGAGAGAGGTAGAGAATACTAAATAATAATTATTTTTTAAAAAGAAAGAAAGAAACTGCCAGATTGGATTTTTTAAAATGCAAAACCCATTTATGCTGGCTATAAGATATCCATATAAAATGTAAAAAAGAAATAAATTGGGTTAAGAGTAAGATTATAGAAATATCTACACATCTTTATTGAGACTAACTGATCAGATAAAGTCAAGTTTAGAGCAAAGGCTACTAGTAGATAAGAAGGGGCATTTTCCTGAAAAAGTGTATGAAACATATAGAGTAAAACAAACAACATGTCAATGATAAAATGGAGAACTGATCGTTTTAAGTGTTTGCATACCTAATAATATGGCCTCAGAAAATGGACCATCAACTGACCAATGTATAAGAGAAAAGGAAAACCCACAATTAAAACTCAGAAACTTCCAGCCTCACTTCTCAAAAATTGATAGTAGGAGCTCTTTATAATCTTTCTTATTACATATATATATACAATGTAAGAAGGGGGAATATGTGTATCATGGCCTATGGAGGGAAGAGGTGGCAGTCAACTTGTGGGCACTAGTTCTCATCATGTGGGTCTTGGAAGTAAGCACCTTTATCCTCTGGGCTATCTCATGATCCCTCTGCATAGTCTTTTTTTTTTAATTTTAATTTTTCTTTTTAGTTACAATTTGTTAACTCTGTGTCCCAGCTGTATCCTGCTCCCTCATTCCCTCCCCCTCCCCAACTCCCTCCCTGGTCTCCTCCCTGCCCCTTTCCAAGTCCACTGATAGGGGAGGACCTCCTCCCCTTTCATTTGACCCTGTTTTATCAGGTATCTTCAAGGCCGGCTGCAAAGTCCTCCTCTGTGGCCTAACATGACTGCTCCTCCCCTGGGGGGAGGAGGTCAAAGAGCCTGCCCTTGAGATCCTGTTAGAAATAGTCCTGTTCCCCTTAATTTGGAAAACTACTTGGTTACTGAGCTACCACGGGCCACATCCGAGCAGAAGTTCTATGTTATATCCATAGATGGTCCTTGGTTGAGTGTCAGTCTCAGAAAAGACCCTGTGCCCGGATATATTCTTAAGAGGTATTTTTATATTTCTTTTTAAAGAACCCATCCTGTCTTTTTTGCTCTATCATACTGTCATATCTTTTACTACCATGTATGCCACGTATAATGCATTATATTCTCCCAACACAAAGGGGATGGATTTATGATTATCAAGGCATGCAAGACTATATCACACACTCCAGTGGATGGCTCAACCCCAGAAGTATAGCAGAAGCACAAATTGGAGACAACAAGTCATTTTAAAAAGAAAAGAAAGAAAAGCGACACAAAGTTAGAAGGCAGAAAAGTGAGGCACACAAGGAGAGATTAGAGAAGAGAGTCAGTGGTAATTATGATCAAAACACAATGTATGATATTCTCCAAGAATTAATAAAAATATTTAAGAAAAACTAGATCACACATTTGCCTCTCCAGTTACTAATTAAATAAACAATGGTTTGTTTTGTTTTTATCTCACCAAGAGCATGCAAGCAGGCTAAGTAAAAGAACTAAACATAACATGTCAAAAACTTTTGCTCAAGAAAGAAAGAGGGATGATGTAGATGTTCATGGCAAACCTGGAAAGCAATCAGGTGAGCTTTGGTGGCCTTTTCATATTCAGTTCAAACAAAATATACAAGCAAACTAGTAGGGGACAGAAGAGAAAAGGCCAACAAGCGCTTTTGGCTTGTAGACATGACCATTCCAGGTCTATACAGTAAATGTGGCAACAGACCCCAAGAATACCCACCTCAAGGAGTGGTGGACCCTGGTCTGTTCACACTGGGGCAGATGGGACTATGCTATTCGGCACAAAATATCAGAAAAGACAACTCAGCTAAAACAAGAGTCAGGCCATCTCGACCTAGATCTCCCCACTTCTGTTCTACTCTGTTCTCTCTCAAGGGGAATAATTTTTCTGACTTCCAAAAAAGAAAAGTAAAGAAATAAGGAAGAAATGTACACAAAACTCTAGGAAGAAAGAAAACCTGAGCAAGAATATAATGCTAAAGAAATGTGTCATTCATAATGTAAGAAGAGAGAAGGAAAGTTAGATGCAATTGTGGGAATAAGAACCTGTAAGCCTTTGTCGGGGGAGGGGGGATGCTGTCCTTAAGCTCTCTGCAAGGAGAATTTATTGCTCTTAATTCAGGCAATCAAAGAAAGAGAAGCAAACTCAGAAGAAAGGAGATGTGCTCAGAGGAGCAGTGTGCGTACCACATCCATGTACCCATGGGATACAGCCGAATGACCATCTCAGGCAGGGGTGTGGGGGTTGTCAGCACCGACAAAGCAGAAGCAAAGTCAACACAAACACAGCACGGAAAGTGGCAGGAAAACTGGCTAGTTCTGTAAAAACCTCCTAATTGTTTACTATGCTCCCTCTTGGCTTTAAAGCTGAAGGGGAACCCCTGACCAAATAATATTTCTGGTGGTCGAAGTAAACATTTATTTAGAAATCAGCAACTCTTTTTAACTCCAGTTCATTTGCTTTTCTATTAGAGTAAAAGAAAAATATTTCTGTTCACAATCACATCCACAACACGACCCGTATTGACAAGTCTTCCCTTTTTACCCCACTGTCTAGCCTTCTGTGCTCTTCTTTTACTTTTATAAAAATCCTATCTCCTGAGTTCAGTTCCCAGCAACCACATGGTGGCTCACAATCATCTATAATGATGTCTTGTGCCTTCTTCTGGCATGCAGGTGTACATGCAAACAGACATTGTATTCATAATAAATAAATAATTTAAAAAAAAAGAGGGGCTGGAGAGATGGATCAGTGGTTAAGAGTGCTGACTGCTCTTCCAAAGGACCCAGGTTCAATTCCCAGCACCTACATGGCAGCTCACAACTATCTGTAACAGATCTGACAGCTTTACCCTAATGCATATAAAATAAAAATTAAATAAATTTAATAAATAAATAAATAAAAATCATATCTACCTGGTATTGATGACAGTTTATTTTCAAACTCCTCTATGTTGAATTTTTATTCCAAAAGATACATATTTCTCATTAAATTATACTTATTTTCTATTAAAATAAACTACACAAATATGTTAAAAGACTATGCTTAATTCTGAGTGGTATGGAAACAACCATTCCCCTTTGTATTTTCTTTAATTTGTTAAAAATAAATTAAAATTTTAAGATTTAAATAAAGGGCTATACTCATCATGTTGCCCCCACCTCAAGCTAATCCCTAGAAAGCTAATACAGAGCCCACAGCTTCACCTTTGTCCTGAGTGTTTTTACACAGTTAACTGTCGAGGACAGCGAGTCTCTGCTGAGTCACTCATCACCTACAGAGCATGCGTGAGACTTCCGGCTCTTAGAAACAAATGAGCACCTGGTCTGGCATGGGAGCACAATGGTGGGCATGTGGCCCGGCATGGGCACTGGAAAGCTAAGGCTTAATTTTTAAATCTCCCCATTATTTTACGGGAAATAGGAAATAAATGCTAAAATGGATATAAAGTAGCAAAATCTTGAAATGTTTAGAACCTAAGTAAAGGTACATGAGTGTATTATAGTATTTTCTATTTTTGAATGATCAAGATCATTTTATAACACATTTCTTAAATCCCCTTTGTATGTTGCACAAATACGGATTCTTTTAAATACAGGAGCTCATCTTAGAACAAAACCACCTCTTCCTTTGAGGAGTTAATGAGCTGGTTGGCCATCAACATCTTGTTATGAGTTATTTCAGTCAAATATTTAATCAAATCTCTTTCTCTTCCTATCACCTCAGATCACTCATACAAAGTTTCAGTTTAACAAAGGGAAAGAAAGCGTGAGTGGTTATAGAGAAGAGGTGCTAAAAGAACAGTAGCCAGAGAGAGGATAGAGCTGGCGAATGGTATTAATACAAAGAAGTCAGACTTTCTGCCTTCTGTAAAAATCAGCCTTTAAATCTTTAAATCTCACTTCATGTACTGTCTAAACTTTGCTCAGAATAGACAGTCAAAATCATATTAGAGCTTGTCCTTCAAATGGTGAGAAATAAAACAGATTCATGCTGTACTCCACAATTCCTGGACTGTGGAAAACTTCTTTCTGCTCATAGTGTTAATAATTCTTTACAGCTGTTAAATGCTTATACAGGCTATGCATTGTGCTACAGAAAAAGTCCAGAAACATCCTGGATAACAGACAACTAATGTGTGGAAGAAACAACATTTGAATCTGGTCTGAGTCAGGTCCCCACTGAGGGCTACCAAATGTCTTTCTCCTATTTTCTGTACCAATATTCCTCCTGAGAATATGCTAAAATATGACTGTTCCTATTTTTTTAAAGTGTATGTAACCCCTGGTTCAGCAAAGCTCAAGAGTTTGACGGAAAGCAAATGAAATTAAAGGACTGAACCTCAGATTTTTTTTTTTTCTGTAACAGACTTTTAGCCCATTCACAACCCTTTTCCTTCTCAACCGCCTCCCATTAGAAACGCTGGACAAACAAGCCATTTGCTTTTGTCTCCTTCACAGCTGTGGTAACCACCCATATAACCTAATTCTAGACAAGACACAGGCAGACTTCTGCAATGGGGCTATTGAAAAGTCTCCCTTGTTCCTTTACTCTTCTCCTAGAAGGAAAGGAAAACATGTGGGGTAACTCATTCACGAACTACTTTCTGTTTCCACTCCTACATGTGGGCTTCTGTGGCTAATGGAAGATATGCAGGATTTGTAGGTATGCAGACTGTGTCCCTAAGTTATTAGCTTCCTGTACTAGCACCAGCATTTCTCCTCTCCAGACCATCTGTTATATGAAAAAATTCAATACCCATTTGTTTTTAATAATGTTTTTATTTGTTCTTTGGAGAAGTCTCACATTAATGCAGCATATTTTGATTTTACTCATCCACCACCTCCTCCCTCCAGCTCCCCACAGGCCTTCCCCTGGTCTCCTCTTATTGGTGCAGGCCTTCCCCTGGT